>NC_050585.1:50487968-50495468 GCF_013368585.1 Megalops cyprinoides | reverse complement strand
GGGAAAGGTCAGAAGAGAAAGAAAGCTTTTGCAGTCTCCAAAATGCTTTTATTCAAGCAAAGTACGAGTCGGCCAACATTTTGACCCTACCAGGGTCATCATCAGAAGTTAGTGGTACCCCTTTGACCACTGCCAGCATATTCTATGAATCATAGAGTATCATGTATTGCCCAAGGCTCACAGAACTAAAAACATCCTGTCAGACCTCACCACACTGTGGAAAAATATTATCAGCTCTCCCAAGTAACAGTTTGTTGCTAACACCTTCCAAAACATCAGGATTTTCTCCAGACAGTAACTCTTGTCAATAGTTGTTTCGGGTTCACTGGTCTGCTGAAGTGTGTATAACATCACAGTCTCACTGTGGGCAGTAATCACATGGTCACTGGGATTAGGAATGCTCAGATCAAATTAAGCTGTTCAAGGGTTTGGAAGAGAGATGACAGGCAGACAGCAATGGCTTGTGTGCACAGTCCACAAAACCAGCACCCAGACCAAGGTCCTGGCCTAGACAGATGCAGAAAGGCACTTTTATGCCTGTATTTCTGAATTACCCTATGAGAACAAAGCCTTTTCCATTTTTCCTAGTTGTAGACTCTATCACTGCTGGAAGACACTGCAACATATGAGTACCAGGGTGTGTGCAGAAATGGGAAGGTGGTAGATAGGTGGTGGCAAATGGTGGTGAGTGACAGACTGACAGGTGTGTGCTGTGGTGAACCAAAAACAAAACCATCTGATTCTGCACTACCATACCTGAGCTGGAAGGCTACCTATGCACTTCTCGGTGGACACACCTGTACGAAAGCCAAATCAAATTTTCAATGTGAGAGGAGACTATTCAGTTTTCCAGTTTAATATTCTGACTATAGCCTTGTCATAATCAGTGTTGTGGGCTATACCGACATTTAATTACATTAAGACGACGCAAAACGGGGTCACATAATGAATATTGCAATACCGGGAATGATGCTGCAGTTTTAAGTTGCTTGATTTACAGATGGATCCCCTTTGCCTACTGGTTTATGCAGTCATCCTCAGTTCGAATATCATTTTGAGCGAGAGAGGAAGGATCACGGATCGACGTATTTAAAAGGATAACATGTTTCAGAGAAGGATATACGGATGCGCTATATATAGACAGGCGTGATTATTGTTACATAAACCAGACACAAATGACACAGTAAGAACACCCGCAGATAGCCAAGATTTAGCGCTTGGATTCCAGATTATTCGATAACCTTATAACGAAAGACCTCCTCCAAACATTCACCACTATTATCCCATGGGAAAGACATGGTCGCCTGGGTCTGTCGTCGGTCTTTCCCGAGTTTTTTTTTTTTTTTTTTTTCGTGAACGACCTGTTTCTTGACGTCACTCTCTCTATGTCATGACACTGGGGTTGTGGTTACCGCGACGACGCCGCGCCCCCTTCGGCCCCGATCAGGAAGTGAATTTAAGGAAAGGAGAAAACGGGAGCTCAGAATGTGACTGAAGTGAGGGAGGAGGGAGAGATATATAGACAGACAGAGGGATTGCAAGCAGTTTGGATCCTTGTTGACATATATCAGAACCTAGCAAGATAACTAACACGGCCCCACAAGAATGCTCATCAAAGAGTTGTAAGTATTTTCTCTGTTTAGTATTTTATATAATCTTCATCAATTTGGAAAATAAACAGTATAACATTAGCTAGCGTTACTGACATTGATGCCGCTTGTTAGGTAGCTGCCTAGCTAAGTAAAGACGAGTATGGTTTGCTAGGACTATGGCGACATTGTAAACTTGACTTTCATGTCCGTGTGTGCGTGCTTCCAGAAATTGTTTGTGCTGGTGTCATTCAAGGATTCTCGTTAAAGACGATTATCTTTGCAGCTAGCTAGCCGTGATTACAATTGCTGTTTACTTTAAAATGACAATGGCATTTGACATGCATCTGTTTTATAAACGGCTTTTATTTTTGTGATCCGATGCCGTGTTCTGGGGAGGTAGAGAAAGAGGTATTGCATCCTCGCTGCATGCGACGCATCGGTGTTATTGTAGCGCCGCGGTGAAGGTGAACCCGAACTGGTAAAGCCTATGGAGCGTTTTTAGACGGAATGGCGCTCCCGTTTCCTCGTTTCACACTTCCCGTTTAATTTTCATTTTTTTTCCGTTTTATGCAAATGATATGTCAGGTGGAAATAACAGCGAAAAGGGAAGTGTATCAGCTAGTGGACGTGTTTATTATGCGTGTGTAATTTAAACGGGTGTTTGATTGGTTAGCTACTAACCAAGCAACGATACGCCTGTAAAACCAACATAAACCTTGCTTCCTAGCTAGCCATTGTCTTTAGCTATCTAGAGTACCCTTGTCGAATATATTTGTATTGTATTATATCAGTTATAGTTTATTGTGCTTATCAATTACACAGGCTATGGTAAAAAAAAAAAAAAAACACTTTGAATAATTAAATGTTAGCACGCAAGATAGACTATTTGTAAAGCTATGCAGAAGTTATCACGGGCAGGTCGTGAATTTAAATGACAGTTCCTGTAATAGGCCTCACGAATTGGATATGGCAAATGAATGAAGCAAGCGGACGAATACATCGACCACACAGCGTCAACTGAGCCGTCGCCGGTCTTATATAACATTCTCCAGGAAGGAGCGCAGTACGGCTAGCTTTAGTGCCGGTACAAGCTTAATTTAAAAATTATTTTTTTTTTCGGTTTATGATGACCAAAATGGTGACGAGGACAGGTTGTTCATGAATGCATGCGCATCTCTCCCCTGGCGCTTTTTGAGTGTGTGACTCAGAGCATTTGCCGTTGCTCATTCAGACGAGGCCAGCTAAACGAGAGGGTTTTTGTCAACCTATTCATTCTTGCAGAGTTATTTCAGTATCAACGCCAAGATCATTGTCGGGATCGTTTTGTTAAAAGTCCATTTCTCTCAAGTAGGTTCTCTCCAGGTTACACGGAGAGAAGAACGTGATGTCATGGAAAGAGGCTGGTACCTGTGTCCTAGGTTTTTTTTTTTTTTTTTTTTTTTTACATTGTAAAGTGAAGCATTGCGAAGTGTGATACAGTAATCTAACTGCTCCAGGAAGAGATGAAAATAATGGAATTGGCACTACGAGATAATCCAATAGTAACCTATCAATTAGTCCTAGTACATCCAGGTTTGCCTCGTGGTGCAGGTTAGTCAGGATAATCCACCTATAGGTTTAAGTATCCGCTGATACCCAACCCTCTCTGTATACGCTGCCCTGGTAAGACAAGCTACAAAGAGGAGTGCCAAAATACGGGCGACAAACCGGAATGCACTCAGCTTGTCCGTTTCTCTCCCTCTCTCTCTCTCTCTCTCTCCCCCTCATTCTCTCTCTCTCTCTCTCTCTCTCCCTCATTCTCTCTTTCTCTCTCATTCTCTCTCTCTCTCTCTCTCTCTCTCACACACACACATTCTCTCTCTCTCTCTCTCTCTCTCTCTCCCTTTTTCTTTGTGTGTGTGGGTTGGGGCTTTTTCCTGGTTGTATCTCATTCAGTGGTATTCCTTGTGGCCTTTGTAAACTTAAGCACATGAACATTAAATTTGTTCAACGCTGTATTTCATTTTCGTATATCAGTCTGATCTAATATGGCGCCCGTAACATAGACCCTCACATGGCATAAAAAGTAAATTCTGCAGTTACTGCTGTCTGTACAGAAATTAAGTTACATTGAAAGAGTGAATTAATTCAGAGCTGTGCATACAGCTGTATTATTATGAATTTTGAATGGAATCATGTTTTAAAATAAATTCATAAGGCTTTGTATTTTTCTGTCTGTAGTGCATTGATTCCATTAGTTGAATGTAGATGAAAAAAGTTTCCACATTGTATAGAAAGAGTAGAGTGAAATGTTTTACACTCAATGGAAAGTTGTTGGTGTTTAAGTAGAGGAACTGTATTAACCCCCTTTCATTTTCTCCTTTGCATCTGTGTAGCTACATACAGAGATAACTCAGAAGGTACAGTAAGTCCCGGTCTCAGCCTTAAAGAACAATGGACAGAAGAGAAAAATGACACCTGCTTACAAAAACAGGTTTATTGGGATTGCTTCCTTGTAGAAAATATGTGGATAAAAATCACTGATTTGTCACTTTGTTTATGAGGCACAAAAGGGGATTTAATATGAGTTCAGAAACGCACTTTAATTACAAGTAGATCATATTAAAACCATATTAGTAGTCTTAGAGCTAAGAGTTAGACATGTTTTGGAGAAATACTTAAGGTCAACTGAAAGCAATGTTCTTCATCTTTAAATTTACTCTCCTTAACCCACTTTATTTTGTATTACTAAAAAATGAATTGTTGTTTGAAAATGGGCAACTGACCTTTCTATTCATAACAGGAAGTTATTGACAAAAACCCTAAGAATGGTGAAATTACATTTTTTGTTGCATGAGATATAAAACACTGACAGATATGTTTTAAACAAGGACAGGGTTAATGTCAGCCACATTGATACTGTACATTGATATCACACAGATTGTGGAACATTCCAGGTCGACGTGTACAGCGTTGTACAGGTTGATCTGGATGTTTTATGAACCACTGTCTTCCTTCACTGAGGGGAAAAAAACAACGGCGAAATGGAGTGGTTCAGCTCACCCAAAAACTTGGAAGGGCTTAGTATTGTGCTGAATTGTACTACAGTTATAATAGCTACTAAACTGTGTTGCATTTCTTAATGTGTTCACTGCTGTTCCCTGTTCTGTTCTAGTGAGCTGAACTCTGAGTTGGTGTGCGGGTGTTGCAGAGTGAAATGCATAGGCTCGGGCACCTGGAACTTCTCTGTTGAGATATAATATGCTACTGTAAATGAAATTTGAGCAATCACTCTCAGATCTACACACAGACATGTTTAGACAGTCAGTGCATGTGCTTGTGTCTTGTGTTGCCCTTTCTGCAAAAGTATTTTGCCACGTGAGGTAAGACACATTGCAACAGATGTAAGAAGCCACAAACCACAGCGTGGCTTTGTTTGGAAACCTGAAATCTGACCAAAATTTTGCAGGTCTGAGTACAGACTTGTATGATTGGTGGGCTACAGTGTGTTAAAAAACACACATATAGTATAAGTCCACACCTCAACCAACTTGGATGAGCAAGCATATGTCGGTTTGATTGCACTCCCACTTTTAATTTGCTGTTAGACGCCCACCTTGATCTGTCAACCACAGGACAGGAGCACTTTAGTTGTGTCTTTGGAACTTTCCTTTAAATTTGGGCTACTGGCATGCTTGCTTTTAAACACACACACTTACATTACAGAAGCGCTGTCTGTGAGAGTATTGAAGAGGGTGTTTTGGGGTTTAGTGATGCCCCTTCCAGCAAATCTTTGGGTTTCAAGGTCTGCCCCTTTAAGGACTACATCACACTACTGCCTTTTCTATAAGTCTGACTGTCTTTAACATCCTTTAAATCACAGAAATCATTGATTGTTGGTTGTCTAAGGCTGTTAGCTGCTTAGTTTCATTTGGTCCAGTGGCAGTGCCAACCACTCAGTCACGATGCAGTGATCAACCGCAACTGGCAGCAAGCCTTGCAAACAGATTTCTTAAACAGTGACAGATGTGCCTGGCATGGTTGGTTGGTGTGGGGGATACTGCTGATATATCATTGGGGATAGATTTTTCCTGATACTGCTAATGATGAAAAAAATCCACAGGTATTAAAGGGCAAGAGAATGACATTACATTTGGTTGAGCAGATGCTGTTATCCAGAGCGACTTACATTACATTACAGTTTTCACATGTTATCCATTTAATCACCTGGATGTTTACTGAGGCAATTTGGGTAAAGTTCCTTGTCCAAAGGTACAACATCAGAGCCCTACCTGTGATGCAGGCCTTCAGCCTTATGGTTACAGGCCCTACTTCTCAACATCATACCATCCTGCTGCTGCCTGTGACATTTCTGTGTGCACACTCACAGGTGTGAGTCTGTGTAGTGAGCTTTATGGAGCAGAAGTAGTTCTCCTTTCTGTCTGTTTCCAGATTCTGTTTCCAAGCATGTCGCCAGCACACATTTCAACAAAGGAGTAATTATCTCAAACTCGCAGAAGGACAAATGGACGAAGCACTGTTTGTCTTCACCAGTCTAAAGCAAAGTTAAAGTTCTGTGGGCAAATAAAAGATCAAAGGCATCTTGCAAATGCTAGAAGAAAAGTAGAAATGTGTCCTTAATTATTGCCATGTTGCCTGTTTTAATATAGCTACGTAATGAACATGGTGGAACATGGAGGTACCAGTTTCCTGTGCAACTGTTTTTTTTTGTGTGTGTGTGCATTCCCATAGCATTGACCCAGAGAGCCCTTCTCCCCCCCGATTCTGTCTCCCTCTCCCTCTCCCTCTCCCTCTCCCTCTCCCTCTCCCTCTCCCTCTCCCTCTCCCTCTCCCTCTCTCTCCCTCTCTCTCCCTCTCTCTCCCTCTCTCTCCCTCTCTCTCCCTCTCTCTCCCCCTCTCTCTCTCTCTCTCTCTCTCTCTCTCTCTCTTCCCCTCTCCCTCTCCCTCTCTTCCCCTCTCCCTCTCCCTCTCCCTCTCTTCCCCTCTCCCTCTCTCTCTCCCCCTCCCTCTCTCCCCATGACCCTCTGTCTGGGCTGCAGTCAGCACTGACACAGCAAGCGGGCCCACGGGCTCGTCTTACACCAATATCTGTTTTAATAAAATATTCAGGCCAGTGAGAATGGGAGCGGGTAGAGATTAATTACCCCGCACACAGCAGCTCGGGGAGGGCCGAGCGACAGCTTTAATTGGTTTCTGGAGTGCGAGGCTCGGGACATGTTCTTCGCTCGGTGTGTGTTCTCATACACTCGGGCGTTGCACACACACTGGCGTGCGTTCACACGCTGCGGTACCTGGCGTGGCAGATGCCAGTCGAGTTACCGGGGTGAGCGAACGCGTTGGTTAACGGGATTAAGCAAGCCATGAAATAACTGTTAAATCTTGACTCTGCCGCCGATTGCTGATGGTGAAAGGGCGGTCCCCACAGAACAGTCCTGCAGAGTCCTCTGGCCTCGCTCCCATACGTCCCGGCACCTCCTCACAAGGGAACGAGCTGTGCCGGCAAACTGGGGCGGCCCTCTGTGCTGCTCTGACAAGCATTGCCTCCTTGCTTAAGGTCAGGGCGATGATGAAGATGGTTATGATGGTGATGATAATGCTGGATGCTGGTCTAGGAGAGGTGACGGTAGGGGGGGTGGGGGGGGGGGGGTCTGCTCTGTGCTCTTGTGATGGCTGTGTTTGTAATGGCCCCCTCTCTCTCTCTCTCTCTCTCTCTCTCTCTCTCTCTCTCTCCCTCCCTGTCCCCCTTTCTCTCTCTTCCAGTCGAGTGATCCTGCCCATTTCGGTGGAGGAGGTAAGTGATGATGTGTTGTTTGTCTCCGTGTGCTTCCCTGGGCTGATTATTCACTTAATTCCTCCCTCTTTTTAACCTGCGGGGCTGAATGCTGCCTCTCAGAATACGTGGTCAAAA
>NC_050585.1:50460468-50482968 GCF_013368585.1 Megalops cyprinoides | reverse complement strand
TAAAATATACTGCTCATCGCGAAATGACATTGTGTTGTCATTGCCCAAAGGGTGAACAATATAAAGGGTGGCCACTAAAAAGATTTACCAAAAAGAGGTTGCTATAAAAATGTCCTAAATATAGAGTATTGTAATCTGTTGTGTAAGAAGATGTCATTGAAAGGAGCACCAGTTGCTGTACATTAGGGTAACTGGCTCAGGGAAAGCACTGTGTGTGCATCAGCAGCTCCTAGTCAGCCAGCCAGCCAGCCAGCCAGCCAGCCAGTTAACCAGTCATCTTGGCACCTTGCCAACTGCTGAATCAGTCAGGCAGTCCTTCTCGCTAGTCAAGAGTCAGGTTAGGCAGTCGGGCGGTCAGCCATCCGGCTGGTCTTCTGGTCGGTCACTCAGTCGGTCAGAACTGGCTGCAAACGCAGTGACTGGCAGCTGGGTTGACGCACCGCTGGTGCTGACTGACATGATGGCCGCAGGGAGCGGGGAGGTGGAGGCTGACAGGCGACCGAGATGAGCCGGGGAGATAAGCTGGGCAGTAATCCCTCCCTCATTGGCCCCTGCAGACCGATAGCCATCAGCTGGCTGTGCTCCAAATGTGCGTCCTCCTCAGCACAGTGGCATCAGCGTGCCCTTCTGAGAAAACAGGCTCCACAGCGTTGCAGCCACACAGGCTGAGTAGTGGACAGTAGCACTGCGTGATCCGTGTGTGTGTGTGTGTGTGTGTGTGTGTGTGTGTGCGCGTGTCTGTGTGTGCGCGTGTCTGCGCGTGTCTGTGTGTGTGCGCGTGTCTGTGTGTGCGCGTGTCTGTCTGTGTGTGTGCGTGTCTGTGTGCGTGTCTGTGTGAGTGTCTGTGTGTCTGTGTGTGCGCGTCTGTGTGTGTGCGCGTCTGTGTGTGCATGCCTATGTGCGTGCCTGTGTGTGTGTGCATGTCTGTGTGTGTGTCTGTGTGCATGTCTGTGTGTGTGTCTGTGCGCGTCTGTGTGTGCATGCCTATGTGCGTGCCTGTGTGCGTGTTGTATGCGGGTTTGCATGTGCATGTCTTATGTGTATGCGTATATTTGAGCAAGCGTTTGTGTGTCTTTGTGTTATTTGTGGACACATTAGTGTTTACTTTGTGCTGATGTAGATCTAAGGGTTTGGTTTCACATTCATTCATTTTTTTAGTTTCTTTTGTGGACGCACTGGGTGGAGGCAGACATCTGTATGTACTCATTAACTTATACAATACTTAACCCATGCATCTCTGTGGGATCTTGCTCAGTGTGTCAGGTGGACTGTGTGGCAATATGTGTGGCTTATGTGCATGTGTGTATGTGTGTACAGAAGTGAGTCACCTTCTCACCACCACCTTGGTGGTAGTGGGTAGAGCAGAGCTGCTTTGTGTGAATGTGTGTGTGTGTGTGTGTGTGTGTGTGAGAGAGAGAGAGGAGGGGGAGTATCAGGAAGGTGTGTGTGTGTGTGTGTGTGTGTGTGTGAGAGAGAGAGGAAGGGGAGTATCAGGAAGGTGTGTGTGTGTGTGTGTGTGTGTGTGTGTGTGTGTGTGTGTGTGTGTGTGTGAGTGAGTGAAGGGGAGAGGGGAGACTGAGTTTTCACCTTAGGCTCCTGCTTCGTAGGCCGACACTTGGCAGGTCCCCAGGAGACTCTGTGTCTGTCAGGTCCTCTGGCCTGCTCTAACCCCTCTCCCCTGCTCTCTTTCCTTACTCCCCTCAGAATCCTCTTCCCACCCCATCCCTCTCTTCTGCTTCCTCTTTCCTACCTCCTCTCTCTCCACTTCTCCCCTCCCCCTCTCTCCCATCTGCTCTTTCTGTGGTCTCTTTTTGTCTGTTTTATCTTATCGGTAATGTCGTTGTAGGGGAACTGTCCTGTGTGAGCTCTCAGGCAGTAATATTACATTACATTATTGGCATTTACAAATGTAATGTAATGCAGTAATATGAAGGAGGGTTTCGCTGTGGTACAGTATGTCTGAGAGTATGTATGTAGCTCTGGCTGTATAGGGCTGTAGAGGCATGTGATGTAGTCGGGGGGACCCGTCCTGTGTTGACTCTCAGGCAGCATTATGAAGGACGGTTTTGCCGCGGTACAGTATGTGGCTGTGGCTGGATGTAGGGGCTGTGGAGGCCTGTGAGGGAGTCAGGGGCAGTGCTGTGGAGGCCTGTGAGGGAGTCAGGGGCAGTGCTGTGGAGGGACATACAGACCTCTGAGTCACTGCTTTAATTTCCGCTGTCTGTGACCAGGCTGTCCCCAGAACCCTGAGCACCTCTCTGCTTCACAGAGGCCAGAGACGAGGCAGAGAGGCGGGGAGTGTGGGGCCAGGAAATCGGGCCCAGCGCTATGGGGGTGCTTAGGGGTGCATTGCACCCCCAGATGGACCTCAGTGCACCCCCAGTTTTCTCCTTATATCCCGATGTCTACATAGTATTTATGACTTTCTGTGCTCCCCCGTAGATTGCAGTTGCACCCCCTGTATTTTGTCCTGGCGCCGAGCCTGCAGGAAACACGGTGTGGAGCAGCGTATGGAGTCGGGGTGGGGAGCTGGGCGTGGTCGCGTGTAGGGCCGGGTGGAGTCAGGGTGTGGAGCTGGGCGTGGTCGCGTGTAGGGCCGGGTGTAGTCGGGGTGGGGAGCTGGGCGTGGTCGCGTGTAGGGCCAGGTGTAGTCGGGGTGTGGAGTGAGGCGTGGTTGTGAGTTTGAGCTGGGCGCGGAGCTGGATGTTGTGCTGGGTGTGGTCGGGGTGGAGTGTTGGACATGGAAATGACATAGCAGGAGTGGGGGATCGCCCTTACAGGGAATTGAATGTCTGTGTAGTTTTACCCCCCTCCCCATTCTCATTAACTCCTCTCTTGGTCCCGCTGCCCTCCGTCTCTCTCTGAGTCTCCCAGTCCTTGACTCATTCCCTCCCTGTTCTTACGTCCCTCCACATCTCGTGTCCCCTCGTGATCTCTCCCACTGCATCTTTCTGTCACTGGATCACTGGATGCTGCTCTATAAATAAAGAGGACGTTTCCGGCTTCCTGCCCCCCCCCCCCCCCACCCCCTTCTCTCTCCCTTTCTCTGCTTCTCTCTCAGTGTGCTACGGTCGAGATGTACAGACAGCTAAAAATACTCCACCCTGTATCGTACAGTCTCGTGCTCACACTCAGTGCAGACATGCTGAAAACACACACACACACAGAGATACAGGCACACACACACGCACACAGGCACACAGGCACACACACACACACACACAGGCACACACAGGCACACAGGCACAGGCACACACACGCACACAGGCACACACACACACACACACCGATACAGGCGCACACACACACACACAGATACAGGCACACACACAAAAACGCTGTCTGTACAGGCCACGTGCTGCAACACAGCTGTACACCTGAAGTCACGGGGTGGGGGAGGTTGGGTTAGGAAAGGGATAGGCCTAATTCCAGCTGATTCAGATAAAGCTGGGGGGCGGAGACTCACGGGACGATGCGCAGAATAGAAAGTATAACTGAGGAAAGGGGGACAAAGAGGAAGGGAAAGCCTGAGGTTCGGAGGCACAGGAAAGAGTGTCAGAAGCACACCCCCGCGCTTGGCCCACTTGGCCCGGAGCTACATTTTTAATTCACCGCAGTGACAGAACCAGGGCTAGGCGTTAACGCGTTCGCCAGGCCCTCATTTGCGAATGGTAAAGAGCAGCGCGGTGCAAGCGGTCTCCCAAACTTGCTATCGGCGAGTTTCGTGTTGACCCTTTGCCCTGGGAGGCTGGAATTCCACAGCTCTTATCTTAATTGCACGATGTAGGCTGGGCGCAAGATGACAGTGCATGATGACACTGGGACTGAATGTGGCACTGTGCTTTGTGTGGGAGTTATCTTAGCTGGAGTGCCATAAATGGGCACGGTCTCACAGAGCCTGGCATCAGTACTACAACAGAGCAGTCTACAATGCAACAGGCCTGTCAGTAAAAGGCAGGACACGGCGCCGAAACGCTGACCGGGCCCTGTGAACAGCGTGTACCTCGGTCATCTGCAGCAGAACGCCGGCCGTGTGTCACTCTTCTGAGAGGAAGGAATCTGCTGCCTTGTATCTCAGAACAATCTCTCCACCTCCACGTCTTGTATTCATTTTTCTCTGAGATTTCTCTGTCTCACCATCTTCTTTTTCCAATTACCGCCTTTTTCTGTGATGTTCCTGTGACCTCTTTTTTTTTTTTTTTTAATAGCTGATGTACGTTCTTCCACGTGTCCCCCCCCCCCCCCCCCACTCTCATATTCTCATTCTCCATCTTGTCCTCCAAGTGTCCCCAGTGAGGCCTCCACCCCCTCCAGCATCCCATCACATCTCTCCCTCTCTCTCTCTCTCTCTCTCTCTCTCTCTCTCTCTCTCTCTCTCTCACACACACTCCTCCAGTAACACCGTTGTCGTGTTCTTTCAGCGAGTGTTGGTGTCATCCGTTGATAGAACTGTCATAAGCATTACTGCCATCGTTTTCATGTCCTTGAATCTCTTAAGGTAACTTGACTGTGATGCAGGTAACACTATGGTGCAGAGAGAAGTAAAGCAAATAAAATGGTGAAAATGTGATGTGAGAAAACATAAAATGATCTGCTGATGAATGACCCCAGAGGGATGCACTGCAGCGTCTGTCGTCTGACCTCTGTCTGCTGTAATAGTGTAATTGTATGCTATGTCTCATATGTTGAATGTGTGTAACGTTTTCTGTGTGTGTGAGCATGTGAGAGTATACAAGTATGCATATGATCGTGTTCTTTTTTTTTATGCGTATGTGTGTTTGTGGGTATATTTGCAAGCGTGTAATTGTGTTCATGCATTTGCAGGTGTGCGCATGTGTGCATGTCTGTGTGTGTGTGCATGTCTGTGTGTGTGTGTGTGTCTGCGTGTGTGTGTGTGTGCATGTGTGTCTGCGTGCGTGTGCGTGTGCATGTGTGTGTGTGTGTCTGCGTGTGTGTGTGTGTGTGTGTGTGTGTCTACGTGTCTACGTGTCTGCGTGTGCGTGTGTGTGTGGGTGTGTGTGTGTGTGTGTGTGTGTGTGTGTGTGTGTGTGTGTGTGTGTGGGTGTGTGGGTGGGGGGGGAGTTGATTGTGTGAGTGCAATACTTCAGTGAATTAGAGGTGATTACGATATGAAAGAGGCTGTTGTGCTGTGCGACCTCACTGTACGCAAAGAGGGAGAAGGAGGGGGAAGGGGGGGGGGGGGGTAAAGAGGACATGAAACAGAAGAGAGGGATGAGGAGAGGAGAGAGGAGCAGAAGGGGTAAGAGAGGGAGCTGTAGAGAGCAAGAGGAAGAAAAGAGATGGAGGATGGGTGTGACAGAGAAGGTTGGGGGGGTAAGGAGAGGGGATAAGAGGGAAGGAAGGAGAGGTTCGGAGGGGGGGTGGGGTGGGGGCGGGGGGGTAAAAGCTGAAAGTAAGGTGCAGAAGTGGGAGGTGCTATCACCTCGTCCCCTCTGCCCCCATCTGCAGGACAGTTTTTTAAAAGAGCGGACCATTCAGTAAGCCCCGCTTACGTGTGCCAGACAAGTAAATCCATACAGGTTCACAGACTGACGGCATGTGTACATTATCACAGATGTCATGTTGTCTTATTATACTGTTCCCAGTCTGAATGTATACACCACAATACACCAGCTGTAATCTCCCTCTCTCTGTCTGTCTCTCTGCATCCCTGTCATCTCTTTTCCTTGCACTGCCAGTCAGCCTTTTGAGCCTGTTCTGTTTCTTTTCAGTTGAGTGGCTGGTACACAAAGACATTTTAACACCTTTAAGACTTTAAGACCCTTTGTGCTGTAACGCTGATGAGAATTATGAGGGATGGAGAACGTAAAGAGAATGTTCTGCGAAAATAAGTCTTTCTTCTCTGTCTTTTCAACAAAAAAAGTCTATTTTTCTTTCTCTCTCCTCCCTCCTCTCTCAGTACCAAGTGGGGCAGCTGTACTCTGTGGCGGAAGCCAGTAAGAATGAGACCGGGGGTGGTGAGGGGGTGGAGGTCCTGAAAAACGAGCCCTATGAGAAGGATGGGGAGAGGGGCCAGTATACGCACAAGATCTACCACCTGCAGAGGTAAGTCCAGCACACCCCCCCCCCCCAAAACATACTACTTGCCTCACACACACCCCACCAACACACACTATTGCCCTCACAGACACACCTCACCAACACAAACTACTTGCCTCATACAACCCCACCAACACACACTACTGCCCACACACACCCCACCAAAATACACTATTGCCCTCACACACGCCGTACCAACACACATGACTGCCCTCACACACACCCCACCAGCACACACTCCTGTCTCCCACACACACCCCCACCAACACACACTATTTACCTCACACACACCGTACCGACACACACAACTGCCTCCCACACACACCCCTACCAACACACACTGTTCCCCTCACACACCCCCAGTCAGCTGTGATTCCTGGTCGTACACAGGCATTAGCCTACAAGCAGCCCTGACAACCGCTGTTGCTGCTGCCTGCTTCCAGCGGGACTGACAGCTGCAGTCCTCACTCCCACTTGCAGCCAGGCAGCGTGTGAACTTGCCTATTTTAAGAGCAGAAAAGGGGGACTCGAAACCGAACGTGTATTCAGACGCTGTGCAAACTAGGCCTTACGGTATCTCACAGTCAGTTCCGCCTGAAGTTACATTTCACTTTGATAGGAAATGCATCCACTGAAACGCCATGCGCTCGAGTGACAGTGACACAGCTAGTCTTGCCCCCAGAACTGCCATGTGGTGAAACTGGTGCCACTGTGTGCAACTTGTTATATTTCAAGTCCGTGGATGTGTGCTTCAGGCTGTCTGCTCCTGCCTCCTGATGCATCTTGTCTCTCTCTCTCTCTCTCTCTCTCTCTGTCTCTCTCTCTCTCTCTCTCTGTCCGAACTCCTTCAAATGTTGTCCTTTCTCTCACGTTTGCTCTCTCTCCACGCCTCACAAACATCACGCCATCTGTTCTACGATCTCTCCTTCCCAGCAAAGTTCCATCCTTCGTGCGCATGCTGGCGCCGGCGTCTGCTCTCAACATCCACGAGAAGGCCTGGAACGCCTACCCGTACTGTCGTACAGGTAAGCTACCTGCAACCCATAACCACCCCCCCCCACCACCACCACCACCACCACCCAGTTACCCTTGGGTGAAGGGGAGGAGAGGGATGGAACAAGGGGGAGAGGGGGGAGAGAGGGAGGGGGCAAGGGGGAGAGAGGAAGGGAGAGAGGAAGGGAGAGAGAGAGAGAAAGAGAGAGAGGGAGTGAGAGGGGGAAAGAGGGAGAGAGAGGGAGAGAGGGAGAGGGAGAGTATGAAAGGGGGACAGGAATCATTAGACAGGGCAGGGAAGAGAGGAGGGCAGGTCCTGTCACACTATCCTCCTCGTCCCTCCTCCTCTCCCTCTCTCTCTCTCCCCCCCTCTCCCTTCTGTGAAAAGCTGCTGAATAATTGACCGTGGCTGCAGGAACGGGGGGAGTGGAGTTACAGCAGAGAACCGGGCTGTTCCACTGCCACACTGACTCACTCAGAATGCGCCGGGCGCTGATGGACTGGCACCACTCACGCATGAACGGACACACGCACACACAGACTGGCTGCCGTTTGGGTTTTGTTGCTCGTTTGATTTTTACGGTGTCAGGAATATGTATTTAGTATTTTTATAACCACTGCTAATCACACAAAAGGAAGCGCTCACTATAACAACAGCGTATGAATTGTATGCTTCATAAAACATCATAAAAGGGTTCTGAAGTTTGTGTTGACCAGACATGCCTGATCTTAACGGCTTTGTTTTTTTTCCTCTCTCTCTGTTCCTGGTTATTTCCTCACCCTCCCTGGGGCAGTCATCACTGTGAGTACACTTCTATCCTCACTATCACTGTTTTGATTAACTGCTTGGGGAAAAGAGACTGGTCCACCCAAGCATGCAATCACACACATACACACGCACCCAATGATCTGTTTGCTTATGGTCAGGCACACAGTATAGCCAATCACTCAAACCTGCTTGTACACAGAAAGACCCAGCTATTAATGAGCACTCTCACTCTGACTACCACAACCACCAATTCGAAAGGTTGCCGGTTTGATTCCCCACAGGGGCACAGCTGTTGTACCCTTGGGCAAGGTACTTAATCCACAACTGCCTCAGTAAATATCCAGCTGTATAAATGGATAACATTGTAAAAACCTGTAAATGATGTAAGTTGCTCTGGGTAAAAGCGTCTGCTAAATGCCAGTAATGTAAAAAAGTAATGTAACATGCAGGTCCATTCATCCAGACAGAATCACATTCAGGCAAGCATACAGTCTGTCATCAGCACTGTCTTGCACAGATGCAGTCCAGAGCACAAACTCTAGTGAGGCTGTTGAGTAAGAGAAGATGGTAACCGTACCTGGCCAGGTGAAAGGAGAGAGGGAGGCTGGTACAGGTAGCACAAACACCGGGAGATACTTGTGCAGACATACAAGCACACAGTGTGTGTGTGTGTGTGTGTGTGTGTGTGTGTGTGTGTGTGTGTGTGTGTGAGACACATGACTTATTTTCACTATTTTTTGGTCTGAGGTCTCACTTGAGTTTAGTGTCTGCGAACTGGGGCCTTGGCTCCGATTGAACACCCAGAATTTGCCTGAGCTGAACCTAACCATTACCACAAACCCCTGCTGTGTAGCTTGTCTCGGGGTGTTTAATCCAGTTCTATTGTTTCTCTTTACAGAGAAATGTATTTTTCTGAAAATATGCTGTGAAATGTACCCAATGTGCTTCTAGGGGTGGTGTAGTAAAGTAAAGTAAAGTACTGTGAACAGTTAATGCTTCATTTTTATTCCTTTTTGCTTCATTGTCCCTCTTCCTGCAGAACGAGTACATGAAGGACAACTTCCTGATCAAGATAGAGACGTGGCACAAACCTGACCTCGGCCATCAGGAGAATGTGAGTTTGGCAGAGGCCTCGCCAGGGAGCATTGCTATGTCTTTGACATACGACTAGCACCATTTCTAAATCCAAAACACATTTAACAAATGGCTGTTTCCTGAGCCCCAGAGTGTTAACACCAGTGTCTGTCTGTCCCACTGTGTTCAGTCTCGTCTCTGTTTCAGACTGCGCTAAGTACAGTATTTAACTGACCATGTTCAGTGTTTTACTTCCTTCTGTGCTCAGTCTTGCATCCTTATCTCAAGGAGTGTTCAGAGTGCGGCTTGTTCTTGAGCATACCCTTTCCTGTTGCCTGGGCAGGTGCACGGCCTGGACCCAGAGACCTGGAAGAAGGTGGATGTGGTCTATATTGACATTGGCGACAGAAACCAGGTGGAAACGAAGGTGAGTCCCTTAAACCCATACCTTCATGCCGTAATGCGTTTACACAAGCTAGACGGACACACAGTGCACACAGTAGCATACAGAAGGCACCCTGGGTGTTCAAATATCAGTGATCCCGAGCGTTCAAATACAGACGAGTGTTTATGTGTTTGAGTATCTAGTATTTATATATTGATCTCGCCACCTCTGCCCCTCTTTCCATTAGGACTACAAGCCAGAGGAGGACCCTGCGAAGTTTAAGTCTGTAAAGACAGGCCGTGGGCCCCTGGGACCTCAATGGAAGGTACAGAATGCAGCTCTTAATGGAGCTTTAATGATTAACATCTTTATGTTTTAATGTTTTTTTTCTGATTTAATGCTCTGTTATCAGAGCAAATGTCATTAATGTGATATCTTTGTGTTCACAGTTACATGTATATGAATATACTTTATCATAAGGTTCTGTTGTCATGATATTGCTGTTTACTGTGGATTACCTCTAACATTCAATGAAATGTAGTATTTCTCCCCCCTTTCCCTTTGTCTCTCTGTCTCCTTGTCTTATTCTCCCTCTCTCTGTTGTTCTCTCTGTCATTTCTCCCTGTGTAGAAAGAGCTTCCCCAGAAGACAGACTGCCCACACATGTGTGCCTATAAGCTGGTCACTGTCAAGTTTAAGTGGTGGGGCCTACAGAACAAAGTGGAGAACTTCATCCAGAAGGTAAGGGAAGAGAATGGGTGTGTCCTCTGTCTGCCGTACATGTGTGTGTGTGTGTGTGTGTGGTGTGTGTGTGTGTGCATGCGTGCGTGTATGTGTGAGGTGTGTGTGTGTGGTGTGTGTGTGCGTGCGTGTATGTGTGAGGTGTGTGGTGTGTGTGTGTGTGTGTGTGTGTGTGTGTGCGTGCGTGTATGTGTGAGGTGTGTGTGTGTGTGGTGTGTGTGTGCGTGCGTGTATGTATGAGGTGTGTGGTGTGTGTGTGGTGTGTGTGCGTGCGTGCATGCGTGAGGTGTGTGGTGTGTGTGTGTGTGTGCGTGTGTGTATGTGTGAGGTGTGTGTGTGTGTGTGTGTGTGGTGTGGTGTGTGCGTGCGTGTATGTGTGAGGTGTGTGTGTGGTGTGTGTGCGTGCGTGCATGCGTGAGGTGTGTGGTGTGTGTGTGTGTGTTTCCGTGTGAGAGCAGACTGTATGTTTGCTCTACTGTACATAGCACTCTGCACTTGCCGGTCCTCCTGGTGCCACTCTGTCTCACCGCCCCTCCCAGACAGTTCCTCTCTGTGACTGAGACCAGTGGCCAGTCAGCGGGGCGGAGGCGGGCCTTGCTCTTTCCTCCCTCTCCCTCCCTCTCCGCTTTCAGCCAGAGCGGGCGTCCTGAGGTGTGCTCAGAGGCCCTCAATACTGACGCTGTGTTTCAGACACGGAGAACCCTGACACTGGAGAACAGCTATCAGCTTTTGTCTAGTTTACTCTCTCACCTCCCTGAACCGACAGAGCTGAAAATGGAGTCAGTTAGCAAGGAACACCCGTCTAACCCTCCCTCTCCTGCGCTTAATTACATTAATTCACTGTTTGCATAACATTATTTTGACCGTAAATCTTGTCTGGCCTCTAGTGGCCAGGTGTGAGCATTGCACCGAGGAGTTTCTGTGTGTGTTCTTCATTACTCTGTTGCGCTCCAGTTTACATTTAGAAATAAACCTGCTCTCAGCAGGATGTCATTTTCTTTGCTCATCCAAAACTCCAACAGATTGATCCCAAAGTCAGAGTGTTACGTAGTCAACATTTTCAGAGAAGTCATGTCAAAGCAAATCGGGCAACAAGTTCTACTGAGCTCTGTATCCCAACAGGGAAAAGCTGTAATCTGTACACCACACCCACAAAGTTTAATTAGAGAGTAAAGACTTTGTCTCTGTAATCAAAATGACATGTACACCAGTTCTCCAGTTTTTTTTTTTTTATTTTTTTTTAAGAGTTTTTTTGGAGTTAACCGGTTAGTCTGCACCATGTTAACTGTGTGTGTGCGTGCGTGTGTGCGTGCGTGTGTGCGTGTGTGCGTGCGTGCGTGCGTGCGTGTGTGCGTGCGTGCGTGCGTGCGTGCGTGCGTGCGTGTGTGCGTGCGTGTGTGCGTGTTTGCATGTTTGCATCCAGTGTTTATTCATAACTGCATAAGTCAGTAGATCTACAGTTTTATCACTCTGACTTTAATCTCACAGTGTTCTGTTTTTTCTCTTTTTTTTGGTGGGGTTTTTTGCAGCAAGAGAAGCGCTTGTTCACCAATTTCCACCGACAACTTTTCTGTTGGATCGACAAGTGGATCGAACTGACGATGGAGGACATTCGGCGCATGGAGGAGGAGACTAGGAAGGAACTGGATGAGGTCAGTGTGCGTGAGAGGTGTGCGTGTGCACACCGAGAGGGAGATGTGTTTGTCTTCACACTAACGGAGAAGGGCAGTCAAGGAAAGTGGTTCTACTGGTATCTGAGTAAAGAAGTTTAAACACACACTCACTCACACATACACACATACACACATACACACACACATACACACACACACACACACACACACTCACAGTACCTGTCTTTACAGGTCTATCTGTAGATAGATGTGTTGAACATGGATACACAATATACACAATTCTATGCATATATATTATATATGCATATATTATAGTATGATTTTTAACATATGTGCCTTCTGCAAGTCAGTGCATTCCTACAATTGTTTATGTACATTAGTGTATATGAATCATATTGTGATCTATAAGCGAGCCCTTATATTCTTTACTTGATACAGCCCCGTTTGTATGTAATGTGATGTGTTTGAGGGCTTTAAAAGGCTGACAGACAGGCTGCTTCCTCTGTGTCTGCAGATGAGGGTGAAGGACCCGGTTAAAGGGATGGTGGCTTTAGAAGACTGAGGCTGTCCAGCCGTGACTGTGAGTGTTGCTTAGACTGGTAATTGCTGGGAGGTTTGGGGTTCATCACACACCAGTGATATTCTGTATCCAGAAGCAGATACACTGCCTGCTGGGAAGGGTGTAGCAGCCAGCGTAGCACACTAAGAACCTGTCTACCCCCACCCATTACAATACATGCTAAATGCAGGTTCTGAGGGTACTACACTGTATTGCACACGTGTGAAGGTGTCGAAATTCCAGGTATTCATATATAACATATGGCATTGCGCGTTTAAAGATTCTGTATATTATACCGAATATTTTAACTGATTTTAATATATATTATTTTATTACGTGACAACTCAAACAGCTTGAGTTCTTACCAATCTTTGCATTTTACCCTCTTTCCCCTGTAGAGACATGTGAGTTGCCTGATGAAAAATGTAAATGAATCCATGATTAAAAATAATACTTTAATAGGAAATTCTAATTAATCAATTTTCTCTTTCTGTTTCCATCTCTGTGCGTCTCCCACGCAGACCTGTAACCCGAACACCAGCGGCATCGCCTCTACCAGTTTTATTGGCACACCATCTCTCTGAACTTACCCTCTCTCCCCCCCCCCTTTCTCTCTTGTGTGGTACAGTCCTGCGTGAGCTGCCTGTGTCTTCTCCCCTCCTCTCAGCTCATGGGTGAGGCCGGAGGGAGGGGGGGACTCTCAGCATGGGAAGAGCAAGTGCAAAATAACCACACACTAAATATACCCATCCAAAAGAATACCACCAGTAATAACTCTATAGGTCATTCAAGATGTCAGTTGTTAAAAAATAAGATGGTGGAGATGAAAATTAGTTTGTTTTTACTTAAAGAAATATAAATATGTATATGTATGTTGAGAGACAAATTGAGAGATTTATATCAGGGTTTTTAATTATTTTACCTGTATGTTCCTCTGTGTGTTTTGGACCAAGCTGAATCTTACCAGTGTTTAGTTTTGATTGATCATGTTGTGATTTTGTTTATTTTGTTGTTATTTTAATTTTCTGCTGATGATATTAATAGCCCCTGAGGCCCTTTCACCCCCCCCCCCAAAAGTTATACTTGCAAATTTGAGTTTGTATTTTATTTTGTTATTCTTTTTCTATCTGAGATTTAAAAACACCCATGTTTACCAGAGTGCCCCTCCATCTACCTCTCCCTCTCTGCCCCCCCAGCCCCCTGAATCTGCCCCCTTGGGGTAAATCGGCAGGGGGCAGGTCTGAATTTGTGTCCCAGTGACCCTGGCTAGATGGTGCTGGGCAGAGGGTGCGGTTGAGGATTTGGCTCTGGGCAGGTAGAGGTTCTGTTCTCTGCCTTGTGCTCTGTGGAGGAGCTTAGAAAGGCGCTACATCCTTGCATTTACTGTATTTTTAACAGGGTACTGTTTGCAGTATTGTGAAATATTTCTCTTTGGGATCAAGGAAACTCTCTGTGTGCTGTTGTGCTGGCCTGCACACAGCAGTAGTGCTGCTCACTACAGGGTCACAAATATCATGCTCTCAATTTTAGAAAAAAAAGTATATCTTGATTGGTATTTTTTTTTTGTTTGGTTGTTTGTTTTTTTGGAATTTGTGTATAGGTTTAGGATTTGGGTTATGTGTTTATCCCTGTTTGTGATAACTGTTGCAGTCTCTCAGATTGCCTTACCACTTCCTTCATTTTATTTTGCCTGTTTTGGTGTCCTGTCCTCTTTTTTTTTTTTTTTTTGTACGGTATGTGCAATTATTCTATCCGTTCACAGATCTTTCACATTCCAGAAGCTCATTTTTTTGTGTTGAATAAAGCCAGTACAAACTGTTCACTCTTCCAAAATGTGTAGCCCGGGTCGATCTCTCCTCCTCGGCACCTTGGCCCTCTGGGACTGCGGTGCGATTTAGCCCATCTCTCCGGGGACAGGCTGCCATGAATCACTGCGACAAATTAAAAGAATGACCTTTGCAGTAGGGCTGCCAGAAAATCCTCTGGCTAATTGGCCTTACTTCTACAGGATTTTGTAGTCAACTGGTTTGTCCTATAAAATGTTTTTGTTGTTGTTTTTGTGGGTAATGAATATTGTTTGTCCAGCTAACGTCTATAATTCAGTGATAAATCTACCTGGCGGAATTAAAATTAAAACCATTTTGGTCCTCTAGGTTGTAACCCCTGGCCCAATGCAGGGTCTCAGAGTCCCTTACACATCTCTGAAGCATAAATTAAAATAAGTATTTATCCAAATATAAGCAATAAGCACTCCACTGTCCCTCTGTGTCCTCCCTTTGGGCAAATATATAATCATTTACATTTTAAATGAATTCTGAGAAAGAACTGTAGCCCTTGGGCAGTGAGTTCTGACTGGAACTACCCCCATGTTGTGTTGGTGGTGAGCAGGGGAGTTATGGCCTGGGTTCTTGATCCATTGGTTTGGTTGGGGGGTGTGTGTGCGTGCTTGCATGTGTGAGTGTGTCATAGTGTTTGGAGTTGCAGTACTGTGGGTGTGGGTTTTATGAAAAGACAGAGGCGAGTTGGTGTACCCGTCCGTCTGTCAGTCCGTACTTGTGTCCACGGTGGATAATGGGATACTTACACTACAATTCATAGATTTCCGTCATTGCTCCCCGTCTGTCATCATCTCTTCCTCTTTCTCCAGCTCGGTAAATCTCCATTAGCAATACGGTACTGCGTCGTCCCCAGAAGCTTATCACCCCCTCGTGTCTCACAATGTTGTAAAGAGTAGAAAGTCTATTTCTGTAATGATATGGATCCTTTATGAAAAAAAAATCTTATAATGGAGATGTATGTACTGAATTGTATATAGTCTATAAATATATGTAGATGAACACATATATATAGGTAAAACTGTCCTGCCAAAATTATAGCACACCTGGCACCCAAATGCACCATGCACAATTTCTTCCGATCCACTGTCAGTAGGGCCCGTATGTGAGGAGAATTCTGGGAAGGCTGTGTACCTTTGCTTTCTGGCTTTCTTCAGTCAAGTCTGGTAGGATTGGCTGTTGAAAGCTTCACGCAGAGCTATCTTCCCCAGCTTCCAAGCTTTGGCCTGGCGTTGCTCTTCATAATGTTGACCCCGAAAAAATGGTTTTCTTTCTGCCATTTGCTGTCCTTTTGCCCTGCTTTTCCTTTATCTCTCTCTCTCTTGCTCTCCTCTCCTCTCTTCCTGTACTACAGCTGTGATATGGAAGGAGGATGAGAGGACAGATAAATGAATGGGGGCTAGGAGGCAGAACGCTAACTGCTGACATTCTGCATCTGATGCTGCCAGCTATAGCACATTGTGACATCCCGTAAAAGCAAGAGAAAATACATCCACACAGTGCCACTCTCAGGAGTGTTTGTGGATAGTCTGTCAAAACCATGACTGAGAATGACTGAAGAGGCCATACTTGCTGATCTCAAAGTACTACTCTGAGGATTTCGTTGTAAACCAGCCTTCAGCAGGCTGAGAGCTCGAGGCACAGTTTATTTGGGGGTGTTGTTTTTTTTTTTTTTTTTTTGCTTTGCTGCAGGCCGCTCCGCATGGCGCAAACTTCACTAGCTCCGCCCTCACCCAGCCGCCACACAGTCTCCCAACATGCACTCTGGCGGTGGCATTTTTTGGCAGGACAGTGTATGAATATATTTTTGTTCTGAATGTTGTAGTTACATCGTCAGTCTCTGAACTATTCTGATCTCTTGTACAACGGCAGCTCTACAACAGTCCACCCTCTCCCCCCAACCCCGTTCTTTGGGGGGGGTGGGGTGGGGACATCCATCAGGGGGAGGGCATGGAATTGTTCAGTTCAGAAAATTGGGTCAGCAGCAAGAAGGTGACATGGAAAAGAACATGTTTGGCACCGTCTGATCTTGTCAGGAGACTGGACCCTCCCAGAAAAAATTTGCATTGTCATGAGAAGTAAGGCACATTCAATAACATGTGGAAAGAATGGTTCAAGAGATGATTCTGTAGATGTTGTTGTTAGATCCCTTGCTTTGTAGCTAGGATGATGAATTCATGATTTTAGAATTCCAAATTGTTCATTTTTTAATTTTGTTTTATCTCTCGTGTCATCTGTTTTTTTTTCTTTCTTTCTTTTACTGTGAATTTGTGCCTTTTTGTCATCTTATCTTCCAATAATGGTATATTGGAGATGTGAAAAATAAAATGAATAAAAACAAGTAAAGACAGTACTTTGATGTTTCTGTGATTCTGTGACTTTTGTCCTCTTCATTATCTCTCTGCAGTACAGTTCTTTCGTTTTCAGACAGACAGGTTGCTTTGCTTGGTTTTTTGGAAGTTATATGTGGAAGAGGCCAACTAGTTTTTGTCTTTTCTTCTACATCTTGGCCACAAGTTTTGCTTTGCTTTTGATTAGTCTTTCTTCAATGACTACTAGGTAGATCACCTACCATTTCCGTTTGCGTCATTATGTTAGCGACATTTCTGAGTGAAATATTTTATTTAACATTAAATTGTGAGGCTACAGAGAGGGTTTGAGTTCTGATTGCAACGTTCATTTTAGTTTGCCTGTGCACTTTCCAGAAGTTTATACAATAGTTTGCCATAATCTCATTTTTTGCACGATCATTGCATTAAATCTTTAAAAGTAGTACTTATACAGCTGAGTTTCTACGTCATCGGGGTGCCTACCCGTCACATGTTATGCTGAGTCCCTACTCGCTCCGCTGTTAGCGGCGGTGTCTGCGGACTGCGGTGACGTTATCTAACGTGATCACACACTCAGCCAAAAGCGGCCATCCAATCAGAAGGGGGAGCGAGGCGGGCGATAGGAGAACAGACTCATTCTTGTCGCTGGATGAATATGTGTGCAGTGTAAACGCTGAAGTCCAGAGTCTAATCCGGATTCGTAAATTAGAAGGAAGATTACTTGGTAAACTCCGGTAACTGCCATAATTATATATTATGAATTTATGCATCGCAATCATGAAACCAGGAAATGATCAGTATGTATAGACAATCATCCAGCAAACAAACACATATAAATATAAAAATAAAAATATATAAATATGATATATATATATATATATATATATATATATATATATAGACACACATATATATATATATAATTAGATTACATACATATGTAAATTTCCTGGTTTATCTACATATGTACATACACATATGAAAGCAGGAAATGATCAGTATATATAGTAATGTGTGTGTATGTGTATGCGTGCTAATATGTTATATAAATAATCTCTCAGATCAACACGAATGTGTAACAATCGCAGCATTCATCACCCTCGAACGGCTTTCTTGCGCAGCTTTTATTTTAGCAGGGCTAATTGTCCCGTACAGCGCGCCGCTCCGCCGCTGTAAAGCCGACGTCGCCTCGGGGCTGGCGCAGGGGAGGAAGTGGAAACGCGGTACGCAAAGGGGGGAGGAGCAGTGGGGGGGTTTACGCGACATCGCTGGTACAAGATACAGCCGCGTCCTTACTTACCCGGACACACGGAATCCGCGATCTGGGGAAGTACGGGGACACCCGCATACTCTGAGACAGGTAACCGCACGGCTGACACGCCGCGATCCGAACGGGCTGCAGAAAGTAACTGTAGCATGTAATGTTCGTTCGCAGGGAAGCCGGGATAGCCCGCTAGCTGGTAGGATTAGCTAGCTAGCTGTTACCTTGAATAATTCTAATCAAATAACATCTGAGCTGTCAGGTCATCTGTGTGAGTTATTATGCGGCGTAGCTAGATGGCAGATAGTTCTATGATACGACATTTCCTTGCATTATAATTAAAAGTTCATTTCACAGACAGTAAAAGTGAAAAAGATTATATTACGGATGTCTGAGTGGTGGTTGGCTAGCTAACGTTAGCGCTCTGCATTGCGTTCAAACTAGATAGCTGGCTAACGTTAGCAAGCGGTTTGTTTACATCACCAGTCCCGCTACTGTAATCTATAATAGTTTAGTAATTTTCATAAGACAGCTACGTAGAATAACTTAGTATATAGTTAGCGAGCTGAATGTTGCTAGCCAATGTTAGCTAGTGTAAACTGCCAAACATCTTGCCAACATGACATTGTTGACACAGTTCAGAGATAGCTTACCTGACATTAGCTACAGTGTTAATATTTACCTTGTCAGATAGATGGACGAGCCGATCTGTTGTATATCCTGCTAATGTATATCTAGTTGTATAAATGGATAGCTTGTAAAAAATGGAAAAGTGTGCAAAGGTGTGGGAAAGAGCATCTAAGAAAATGTGGTGAAATTCTATAGGAAAAGCGTTAAGATTTTACCTTAAAATTAATATGAAGAGCTAAGGGTGTAGCTTGGCACACTTGTCTTGATAAACTCTGCCAGCTGCGCTCTGCTTCACTTTGTAGAGTAAAATGTTTAAGTTCAGTTACAGACATAAACTAGATCCGTTCTGAAATTCAGCTCCCTCAACTTTAAACGTGGCACTGAATGGATTTATGGTGTGTCGCAGTTGAGTGAGAACCGCTAATTAGCTGTGTTACGTATGGCTGGACGCTCTCAATGTAGGGTTATCACATCCACAGCACTGAGTGGTATGTTTTAAATTCTTCAACATTGAGCCCAGTGACTGGTCTGGAGCTAATCCAGTAGTGCCCAGCATCTGACTGATGAGAAAGTGTAAAGTATGAAGGCGTCACGCACTTGCTAAAATTGTTGTAATTATTTCCTCTTTCGTCCTCCCTGGGGTTTACTACCTGTGGTGAAAAATTCACGAAAAAGCAGAAGCGACCAAACCACCAGTGTCTGCTGGGTTGGTTACATCTGTGAAGGTACCACAAAATCAAAAAACGGTTCACGAGATTAGATTATTTGTATGGGGTCCTGGTTGGTTTTATTCAGTATTTGTGATGACCTAACCCTCTTCGTGTGCAAGAGATGTTTCAGAGAGTGCGTTGTCTTGACTTCCAGGGTGTGTGTACTTCCTGTGTGTTCCATTTATACAATCAGCTGTTAAACCTTTTTAATTTTGTCTTAGTTAAATCCTGACAGTGGGTATTAGATGTGGATTATGCTTTATTAATGAACTGTTCCAGAAATAGCTTTGTATATTTAATGTAGTGAGTGCAGTCATGTTATGTGCATGTGGATGTGTGTGTGTGTGTGTGTGCGCGTATGTGCACATGTGAGTGTGTGTGTGTGTGTGTGCGTATGTGTGCGTGTGTGTGCGGGCGTGTGTGTGTGCGTGTATGTGTGTGTGTGCGTGTGTGTGTGTGTGCATGTGTGTGTGTGCATGTG
The DNA here is from genome assembly GCF_013368585.1 of Megalops cyprinoides. NCBI lineage: Eukaryota > Metazoa > Chordata > Actinopteri > Elopiformes > Megalopidae > Megalops > Megalops cyprinoides. The sequence continues at coordinate 50,463,506 of NC_050585.1, read as the reverse complement.
TGTGTGTGCATGTGTGTGAGTGTGCGTGTGAGTGTGTATGTGTGTGTGTGTTTATAGACTGTGTCTTTATGATCCTCTGTTTGTTGGCAGGTGAGAGCATACGGGTGGGAAGGAACAGCAGCAAGGGGATGGCCAGTGAGACCCACAGGTATTGGCTCTCTCACGATTAACAGTCTTACTTCTCTTCTTCTTGACAGTGTATATTTATCACTGTTAATACTGTTAAATCACTGTAAACCAGTGGCATTGCCACTCCGCATGGAGTGCTGTTGATGAGATGTTGCACAGCACACTTGCAGTAAAGCTTAATGTCACGTCTCAGGAGGTTAGCGTGACACAGCGCAGTGTAGCACAACCATTGCATTACACTCTGGCAGTTACAGTGGCTGTGTTATACAGTCAGAAATTGCACAGCACGTTACATATGCCTAGAATAAATCTCCATGAGGAACAGCAGCTCCATGTGGTAGCCTCAGATAGCCTTCACAGGTTAGCGCTACACAGCATAGCGTTGCATAACCATGATGGCAATGTCACACAGCCGTTGCTTTTTTTCTGTAGGGGCCTTTTTTTCTTTCCAAAATCTCTCACAAGACCATAACAATGGCCTTACCTCCCTGCCCACCCGAAGCCTGCTTGTCCTCTCACTCAGAGGAATGTCTCCTAAGAATCTGCATGTGATGGTATTACCCAGTTGAGGGGGGTCACTGGGGGTATTTAAGGATTAGCAGGCTTTCAAAAGAGACATTTTGTCTTTTCATTCTTTTTTTTTTTTCCTTGTGTAACAGGCTTTTTTTTTTCTGTTCGTCATGGCCCAGTCTTAATTCTCCCCCCCCCCCCCCCCCCCCCCCCAGGAGTCCGATTTGGTAATTAAGCACAGCACAGCCGTGTCACATTCACTCACAGAAGGATGATAAAAATGTTTCCTCATGCAGCTGTTTATTGTGGTTTTTCTTGTACCAGAAGTAAAGTAGATCTGGGGAAGGGAGATTACAGCACACATACAGCTCTGCCTATCCGCTTGCCTGTGTTTAGGCCTGTCGTTCTTGTAGGGTTTTGCAGTCTGGTTGCCAGTATTAATTGGAATGCATTGTTTGCCAAGAGAATGGAGAGATGAGAATCGGCTCTTGGCAATACTTGCATTGTCTCCTTGCGCTAATCTGAACTTCGGCGTTTGTCTTCCTAATTGCTGCTCGGCGTCCCATCGTTAAACGGCACTATTGAGACCGTGTGACAGTGGTGGAGAATGCAGGCATCCTAAAGCTGTTGTACTGGTTGTGCACTGGGTCAAAGGCTGGCATTGTGGGCACTGAAAGTAATTGCCTACTTCCCTGGTTATTGGATCAGGTCAGTCTGCACAGTGAAAAGCAGTGTAATGGTATATTTTGTTGCTGCTGTTACTGTGATAACCTGTGATAATACTGTGACTTCAGTTGAGTTTTGTTGGAAAATCACATTAATGTAGACATACACATAAAAACGTTAAGTTTAAGAATGTCAAGATTGGGGTGCAAACTTGCAGAAGTTACCCTTTCAACCCCAGGTACTTGACCTTTGTTCCAGTCAACTAGAAGCATTGGAAGGATTTAGTAAGTGTGAAAGCTGAACCCCATCGTCTTTTTTTTCTCTCTCTCCCCTATCCGTGAGTATCAGAGGTCCACTCATAGTGGAAATATGCAGGCGGGTAATATGTAAATCTATAAATTAACCCGATTATAGACTCATGCAACCCTCTAGCATTACCCAAGGCCGGCAACAATGCGCGCAGTGATTCGGGGATCAGGCCTGGGGCTCCTTGAGAAGCCGCTCCCTGCTTCACGTGGCTGACACCTGCCCCAGATTACGCTCCTAATCCAGCACCTTCCACTCCACGCTCTCCAGAAAACCTGCCCGCCTCTCAGTCCCACTCACTCTCTCCTCTGCTCGCCAGCTGAGGAACGGGCAGAGCCGAAGCGCACCTGCAAGCTGCTGCCAGAGGAAAAAAAAAAAGACCCGCCAAGCTCTTTCTTTTGCCCATTAGGAGCGCTACCAGACCTCTAGAGGTTGTTTTGGAGGGATTGTGGCTGTTTGTGTCTGAAAGGAGGGGTCAGCTAACAACCAAGAAGACCAGGAACGTCTGTTTGAATATAGGGGAGGTTGTGGAATGTGGAAAAAGTAGGACGCTCAAGGAAATTCAGGAAAGTTCTTTTGAGGAATCTCAGGAGAGGAGACCAAGGATGAAGTGAGGAAAGAAGATCTGTATCTGCTGGACACTCTTTCACTGGGATCTAGCTTTAGTAGATCCAGATGCTTACTTCTTCTGTAAGAAGATCCAAATCTTATCTCACCCATTGCCTCACGTCGATGTGATGTATGTATTAATACGTTTTTCCAGTAATCATGTTTTAATTTAGATATTTGCTTACAAGAATCAATATTCGGCGAGTTTTGTCATTGAAACCGCACTCCGAAGGACGGCCGGCAGAGCGAGAAGCCGGAGAGAAGCAGACTGTTGATCCCTCCCTCCTGATCACTGCCCTGAGCCCCCCCTCCTGTTGGATCAGCAGTCCGCGCGCAGAGGCCGAGAGAGAGGGAGCCAGAGGGGGAGAGAGAGAGACAGAGAGAGAGACAGAGAGACAGAGAGCCGGAGAGAGGGAAAGAGAGACAGAGGAAGGAAGATAGAGAGAGAGAGAGAGAGGGAGGGAGAGGGGGAGAGAGAGAGAGTCAGAGAGAGAGAGGATGGACGAGCTGGCAGGCTGGCGGCTCCGCTCGGACAGCACCTCCAGCACCGCCTCCCAGTCCACCATGGGCCGGCTGCACCTGCGGCAGCGTGTCACCCAGCTGCTCACCTGTGTGGAGGACCTGAGCTCCGACGACGAGATCCATGCCCAGGTGTCGCGCACGCTGGACGAGGCCTTCCTGCTCTGCGGGCGCTGGACGGGGAACGACACCTTCAGGTGGCCCCTCCCCCTGGGATATGGCTCCTCCCAGTGGGGCGTGGCCCCTCCCCCTGGGACGTGGCTCCTGCCCTCACCCCCCTCTCATGTGCTGCTTTACAC
>NC_050585.1:50430468-50452968 GCF_013368585.1 Megalops cyprinoides | reverse complement strand
AATGATCTCAGAATGCCTGTGACATGTTCTACGATGTCAAATTGACACTGTGTTAGACAGGAAATTGAAGTGTGGGCTATTTCAGTTTCCAATAATGGTTCTCATTGACGTACTCTCCGCAGCTGAAGAAGAAGATCGAGACCCCGCTGGTCCGGGTCTACGCGGAGGGCAAGTGGAGCGCGGACCAAGATGCCATGGTGACCTACAGCATCCTAGAGCCCTTCCCTTCCAGTACCTGGGACTGGATTGGGCTTTACAAGGTCTCTCTTCTCTGTGTGTGTTTCTCTCTCTCTCTCTCTCTCTCCCTCCCTCTCTCTCTCTCTCTCTCTCTCTCCTCGCTCTCTCTCTCTCTCTCTCTCTCTCTCTCCCTCTCTCTCTCCCTCCCTCTCTCTCTCTGTCTCTCTCGCTCTCTCTCCCCCTCTCTCTCTCTCTCTCTCTCTCTCTCTCTCTCTCTCTCTCTCTCTCTCCCCCTCTCTCTCTCCCTCCCTCTCTCTCTCTGTCTCTCTCGCTCTCTCTCCCTCTCTCTCTCTCTCTCTCTCTCTCTCTCTCTGTTTCTGTGGCTCAGCCAGTCAGTCTCTGTTCCTGTCTCATGGGAGTGAAAGTGTTTGCCGTCTGTTGAAGCTTACACCTGTGCAGACTCTGGAGAGAGTCAAAATCAAGAACCAGCTCAGACTCAGTGAAAAGCATGCAGAAGAAGAGGGTGAATTTCTTAGTTCGCCACCTTAATGCTGCTTGAATAGCATTGTAATAGCTCTCCCATTTGTCCCATTTCTGCAGGGATATGAATGAAATGAAGTGAAATGAGGTGGAAGGTTTGTTTATATGAAAAGAAACCGATGCGTGAAAACTCAGCCAGTTCTTTTTTTTTCCCGCCTGGCACTAATACTGTTACAAGCATTGAATGTTATGCGTGTGATATGAGTGCTGTGTGAAGGCTCTGACGCCCTGGAGTGTCTGTCTCACCGTCCGTCTCGCGCTACAGGTTGGTTTCAAGAGTGCCTCAGACTACGTCACCTACACCTGGGTGAAGGACGATGAGGTTTCCAACAGCGATGAGCGAGTGCAGGTACAGCCCACAGCACTCTGACCTTGTAATTGTGTGTGTGTGTGTGTGTGTGTGTGTGTGTGTGTGTGTGTGTGTGTGAATGTCCATAGAGTGTAGGCACCTGCTGCTGGTTGGAATGAGTCATTTTAACCATTGTTTTGCTTGGATTGTTTGGTATACCTTCATTCCACATGTATCTATTCTAATGACTGTCTGTATGTGGATGAATGGATATCTGTACGTGTGTTTTGAGGGAGGCTGTTAAGTACATGTGTTTGCTGGATGTTAATGTGCGTGTCTGTTTCTTTGTGCCTAATTAAGCACGTGTTTATCTTTAAATTAACGTGAGGATAAGGGCTCACTCTGCCTGTCTTTCCGCCCAGGTTTACGTGAGTAAGGAGGAGATACCGTTACTCGGGGGAGAGTATGTGCTCTGTTACTACAGCAGCAACATGCAAAGCATCGTGGGCATCAGCCCCCCATTCCAGGTGGGTTGAGGTACGAGCTGGACAACAAACATTTGGAAGTGTACACCACAAGCACATGAGAAAACAAGGCCATAACATTGCTGCTGTGTTGTGGAGAAGATGCAGGGGGCATGGCTGGACAGAATTAATGAATGACAGATGAACTGACCTGGCACTCACCTTGGCGAGTATTTCAGGGGAGTCGGAGGGGACTGACTGGAAGATTTGTGCAACGTTTTAGCATTCGTTTTTTTGGTGTGTTAATCATGAATGAACGTTTCTCCTTCAGGTTCAAGAGTCCAGGGCAGCTGTTGAGGAGGGGTTAGTGCCTGAGAATATCAATGGGTTGGACAAGGCAATCAGCAGTTAATGCTGCAAAGAAAGGCCCCCTCCTTGGAGCAGTCAGATAAGCCACACCCCTGTGGCGCCACCCTGTCTTGTTGCCTGGGAGATGGGAGTCCTACGCTGTCATGGCGTTTCTCCTGTCTGTCTAGAAGAGCTCTGTGTTAACTTCGTATTGAGACCAGTGGTCTCTCCTGCTAAGTTTCAAGGAAATGTATGGTAAAGCATGTTGTGTCAGAAAGACTGAATCTCGCATTGTGAAGAAAGGTTGTGTGCAATATCAGTACTAATGGCTACGGAAAGAACGTACAGAAAGGCTGGATGGAGATGTTTGCAGTGGTATGCATGCTTGTGTGTCTGTGTGTGTGCGTATGTGCATATGCATGCATGTATGTGTATGTGTGTGTGGGCATGTGTGCATGCTCATTGACTTACAGAAGATCTGTGGTTCTCATCTTCTAAGAAGTCCAAGGAGGGTGGCTTACTGTTACCCACAGAAACGACAAACCTCTTTCTGTCAATCAATGTTTTAATCAATGTTTCATTAATAGTTTTATGATGTAAAACAGTGTAGAAAGTCTAAAGGAATGAAAGAAACCAAATAGAATAAATTTATGGCAAAACAGAAATATATATTTTCTTAGATGTAAATTTTTTATATTTTATTATCTTTAACTGCCTATTATTCCTACAAAGCACTGAAAAAATGACCTTAAGTCTTAAGATGTTACTTCACTGTAATGTTTTTTGTGTTGATCACATTTAGAACTTTCTGTCTGTTACAACATTTTAACTGTAATTAAAAAGTACATCGTTTTTTGTTTATGGTTTCATGTTCATGGCATTCCCATTGTGTCTGAGATGTGAGAGTGTGGTATGTTCTTAATAATGTATAGTTTGTGTGGTTGTGTGTGGGTGGAGGGACATGAAAAATAAGCAGTCTGAAAACAGGAGATGAATAAATATTGGCCAGTGGTCTTAATGTCATAATCTGCACTTGCAGCAATGGCCAGGAGACTGAACAGAGCTGAAACAAGAGTGATGAATGCTGGGGGTTTGGCCAGGGCTGCATGTGTACTGCATGTGAGCTTGCTTCTGTGTGTGTGTGTGTGTGTGTGTGTGTGTGTGTGTGTGTGTGTGTGTGTGTGTGTGTGTGTGTGTGTGTGTGTGTGTGTGTGTGTGTGTGTGAGAGAGAGAGAGAGAGAGAGCATATATGTTTGTGTGTCAGTACATGTGCATGTGAGTAGGTACATACATTTGTGTGTCTGTGCCTGCACATGTGTGGGTTAGCATGCATCTCAATGCATGCATTCAAATCTGTCTAATGGTAACACGCTGATAGTTCTGCAGCCCGTTTTCACAAGGTGACATCCTCCTCTCCTAAACTGACTTATTGATATTGTTTCAGCAATCATTTATATTTAAATGCAGGATTCTATAATGTTTTAATCTGTATGCAGTCACATAATTATACTAAATGTACCGCCAATCTTGTCTTAAATAAACGTCTCATAAAACTCTTACAACCTTCTGGACTTGATGTTTTGTGGTCTGTAATGCTGATCTGTAGAGCAACCTCCCTCTTCATGAAAAGGTTAGAGTGTCATTGTTTGAAGGGAAAATTGCAGACTGATAAGTTATATATTATGCGCAAATGTTTTATTATGATGAATTTGATTCAACCTGGAAAGAAATGTGATAGTCTCGGGTGTTATTTTAATTGTAGTTGCTTTTCCCCTTTTTCCCCCTTTTAATAATAATTATTTATATTATTGATGTAATTTGTAGTAGTATTATTTTACTAAAAAGCCTGCCAGATTCAAGAGTAAGAGAAATAAATGCTAAAATGAACATATACAGTACAATACAGTCTATGACTATCATCAGACACTAAAAGAAAGTACAAAATCTTTCTGTCTTCGTGAAACTGAAAACTGTCGGACTGCAGAGTTTGATTTCTGTACCAGCATTGTTGACCCCAAGGTGTCATCAGTGGAATTGCTCAGTAGAACTACTTCAAGTCTACTGAGTACAATAAAAACATCAGTTTGGTTTGTGTCACTATTAATATCGGTCACAAATGAGGAAAATAAATTTTAAAAAAATCTCCAGCTTTTCCATGAGGTTCTGGTGACCTCGGTCTCCATCTGATGTTCAATTAATTTCCTCTAGAGGGCAGCAGTCTCTTCCCTCTTTTCTTTTCTTTTCTTCGGTCGCCTTTTTTAGTCATCATTGATACGCAATAGGCTTGCGCTCCGTGGAACTGCTCAAAATACACGTGTGGTGCTGAAACTGCCGAAAGGTAGCTATTTGTTCATATAATGTGCAATGTATATTGTTTCGTCTGTTTAAGCCTGTTGAGTACATTTGTGCGTTTAAATTTTAGAATTGTTCTGTATGAGTTTTGCCATATCATGGCATTTATATGTGGCTTACTAAGTTGACTAGTTCTGTAAATTGTAGGTTATGTAGCTACTGTTAATGTTAGCTAACTAGACTACGTAAGTCAGTGACATTTTGTGCCTATATTGCTTGTTCCCTTACAGTCGTTATTTGGTATCTACTTTTGATTCAGTTTTTATCTTACTAATTAGCGTGTAAACCGGCTTTTTTAAAGAGACTGTTATTTGTAAAATAAAACGAAGTAGTTAGCGTGGATCGATAGTTTTGCAAAATTAGTGTAAGTGTAATCGATTTCTGAACGGGTCAATATTTCAGTATGTTAGACTTCATCGCATGATTCGCATCGAACATTCATTGTCTTCTTGAAAATGTATCGCCGCATCTGTATAGAGTCACGGATCTACCTGGCTAGCATGTAACTTACTGTATGGGAGGGTCACAGACTATGTACATCTTTTACATCTGTTTACATAATCAGTTTAGCTTTTGGTATTAGCGGTAGTTTCAGGACATAAGAGGAAAGACGTCATTTATTTCACTTACCCTCATTTTGTCTTGACATAGTGTATGCTTACCGGTTTGTTAGATATCATGTTTTGTCTGCGTTCACTGTCTATAAAGATTCATTTAAACTGGACCCTTCCTTTCCAGAATACCTCTATAGCGTGCTGGCTGCTACTCTCAGGTAAGGATGAGCGAGGAAGCGGAGCGTTTGCTCATCCAGTTTCAGGATGAGGCCGGCGAGCCGCTGGGCTCCCCGTTTGACGTGCCGTTGGACATCACGCCGGACAAACTGCAGCTGGTCTGCAATGCGTTGCTGCAGAAGGTATGTGGAACTGCTGCGGTCCCCTGCTGGGACACAAATGTTCAATCATACGGTTCTGCTCGCTGATAACCGATGCATTCGCTCACCGCGCTAATTATCCCGGTCTCTTGCATGGAGACTCTTGAAGTTTGTTTTGACTCCAAGCGAAACGCTGCTGTCCACAGAGCGCTTGTATACAGCCAGCGCCCTTGCACATGGTGCTGCTGTAGGGCATAAGATTGTGAATCTCGCTCCTGTCACTCAGCACTGTTTTCACGGTGCGAGTGCGCTGCCCGTTCTGTTATACTGTGCTACGGTTGGTCCGTCAGTGATCCGTCAGTTATCCTGTAGGTCGTCTCACTTTATGGTGCAGCCAGTCCCACTGCGGTCCTCTCCCTCCTGACAGGATGAGCCGGTGCCCTTGGCGTTCTTCCTGAAGGAGGCGGAGATCGTGTCGTCCCTGGGCGCGTGCGTACAGGCCCTGGGCGCGGAGACGGAGCAGGTGCTGCCGGTGGTGTACCAGCCCCAGGCGGTGTTCCGGGTGCGAGCCGTCGCCCGCTGCACCAGCTCCCTGCAGGGCCACACCGAGGCCGTCATCTCTGTGGCTTTCAGTCCCACGGGGAAGTGAGTGAGGGGCGGGGCCAGGCTGGACATGTGGGGGGTCTACGGCTTCTCGTGGGTGGAGAGATGTGCTTGCTTCACTCTCACTTACACTGTGCTGCCCATAGGTACCTCGCCAGTGGGTCAGGGGACACAACAGTGAGGTTCTGGGACCTGACCACTGAGACACCCCAGTACACTGCCAGAGGTTTGTACACAATTCATAAGCACTAACAGAGGGTTTTTAACAGCTTTATAGTCACCATAAAAGTGGTAGTCACATGTAAGTATATCTCTTTCAGGACACACACATTGGGTACTGTCTATTGCCTGGTCACCTGATGGAAAGAAGCTAGCCTCCGGGTGCAAAAACAGCCAGGTGAGTGTCCTTCCCCCTCGCCTCATACCTGTACCGCAACAGCCAACAGCAGACCAGAAACTTATCCGTGATGACGCTAAGTACAGCCTGACTGATTGAGCCATGAGTTGCTGTCGCCCTCAGATCTTCCTGTGGGACCCCAGCTCAGGGCAGCAGCTGGGGAAGACTCTGACTGGACACACTAAGTGGATCACCTGGCTGTGCTGGGAACCACTGCACCTGTGAGTACCAGGATATTCACCTGGAGTCGGTTCCCCCAGGGTCGGCTTGCCTGTTTCATTCACATTTACATTTACACTTATTCATTTGACAGATGCCTTTATCAAAAGCGACTTACAAGAGTACATAGTACAACACAAGCGAAAAGCATACGCGGAGTCACAACATTAGAAGTGCTGCAAGACCAAGGTTTCAGTAGTTGGCCAGACAAGGTACAAGCTATCTGGTGGAGACACAAGTGCATTAAACCATTAAATTTGAAGTTGTTTTTTTTTTTTGTTTTTTTTAAGGAATACTGTATTATCACTGCCTGATCCACCATCACACTGTCTCATCTCCCCACTGCTATCCTCATCCCCTTCTCTGAGTAAATCTCCCCCTCTCGCCCTTCCTCTCTCAGTAACCCTGAGTGCCGCTACCTGGCCAGCTCATCGAAAGACTGCACGGTGCGGATCTGGGACACGGTCCTGGGGCGTTGTGACAAGATCCTGACGGGCCACACCCAGTCGGTCACGTGTGTGAAGTGGGGCGGGGACGGACTGCTCTTCACCTCCTCCCAGGACAGGACGATCAAAGTGTGGAGGGCCAAGGACGTGAGGGCACCCCGAGCGTGTGTGATGCTAGTCTGTCCCTGCGTGCCTCTTTCAGGGAGGAAAATGTCTCTCTCTCTCTCTCTCTCTCTCTCTGCGCATCGGTGTTTCAGGGGGTGGAGTGTGTCTGTCGCTGCTTCAGGGAGTGGAGTGTGTGTTTGTGCGTCATTTCAGATCTACCAAATCTACCAAAAATCTACCAAGTCTTTAAAATCCGAAAGGCTAAGTTGTGCTGCTTCTGTCTGTTTGCCGTTCGGTTGTTTTTTGAGAGATAGAATTTTCATGCCTTTATTACAGGCTCTATGTAGTTTTGCATGTGTGTATGAATTATCTGTGAGCTTGAACAGGAATGGAATAGGTCCCAAAGCTTGGAAGTTAAAACCCCAAACCTGCACTTCACTGATGGAGTGATGTTCAGACTTTACCTCTTTATCAGGGTGTGGAGAGTCTGTGTGTTTCCTGTAGCTGTGTGTTTCCGCTTCTGTGTGCAGTGTCTCAGGATGTCATGATTTATCAGTGTGCCTCTGGAAATGCTGTCTTCCCCTTTCTGTGTTTATGTGTATGTCTGTGTACTTCGCATGTACTGTGTCTCAGTGTCCATTTCAGCACATTCATTTCCAGCCTGTCTGACTGTGTATCTGCTCCGCTGTGCGTCGCAGGGAGTGCAGTGCCGTACTCTGCAGGGTCACGCTCACTGGGTCAACACCCTCGCCCTCAGCACAGACTACGCTCTCCGCACAGGAGCGTTCGAACCCGCAACCGCCACCGTCAACCCACAGGATGTCACCGGCTCACGTTAGTGACCACTCTCAAATGCTGTTGCCGCTGATCTGTGGCAGAACATGAAATTGTGTGTGTGTGTGTGTGTATGTATATATATATATATCTCTCAGAATCCTAATCAGGCTTTATTGGCCAAGTATATAAATTATAAATATAAATATATATATAAATTTACTCACACACAAATACATACATGTATGTATATGAAACCTATATTTATTTCTTACAGTGGAGGAGCTGAAGCAGAAAGCCCTACAGAGATACAACAGTGTTAGAGTAAGTGTTCATGTTAGTGTGTGTGAGATCTGTATGAGATTATTATGCCAGTCATTGCTGTGAATGTGCACCAGTATAAACCCCGTACCTTCCCTATGCTACCCTGTCCAGAGTCAGGGACCGGAGCGGCTGGTGTCGGGCTCCGATGACTTCACCCTGTTCATGTGGAACCCCGCGGAGGAGAAGAAGCCGCTGGCTCGACTCACGGGCCACCAGGCCCTGATCAACGAGGTCCTCTTCTCCCCCGACACCCGGCTGCTGGCCAGCGCCTCCTTCGACAAGTCCATCAAGATCTGGGACGGCAAGACCGGCAAGTAAGAGAGGGAAAACCGCCACCACTCTCTGCACTTGAGTCTGAATGAGTCTGTGTTTCACAGTACGCCAGAGGTCTGCGTGGGTATGTGTGTAGTTACATAACATTACATTATTGGCATTTAGCAGACACTCTTATCCAGAGCAACGTTCATAGGTTAAAATGTTTTATGTTACCTATTTATACAGCTGGATACCTACTGAGGCAATTCTGGGTTAAGTACCTTGCCCACGAGTACAACAGCAGTGCCCCAGCAGGGAGTCAAACCGGCAACCTTTCGGTTACAACTCCTGCTCCTTACCACTACGCTACACTGCCACCCCTGCTGAGTTGTACGTAGATACAAGTGCAGCGTTAGGGCCTTCCTGTTTTTGTTCAATAATTCCATAATTTACTAATTCAGTAAACCGTAATCTACCTGAGAGTATCAATGACTGAAATAAACCCTAAAAGACAGTCATGTCTTTGAACGTGTGGTCATGATGACCCTGGCACCGTGTAGTTCATATTGGAGGCTGTAGCATTGAGGCTGTGTCCCCCAGGTACCTGACCTCCCTGCGGGGCCATGTGGCGGCGGTGTACCAGGTGTCGTGGTCAGCGGACAGCCGTCTCCTGGTGAGCGGCAGCAGCGACAGCACCCTCAAGGTGTGGGACGTGAAGACGGGGAAGCTAAACGTGGACCTGCCCGGACACGCTGATGAGGTGAGAGTTTATCCGCCACGCTTACAGAGAGGTGAGCTCAAATAATCTCACCACAGATCCTATCTGATTGAAAACCCTGCGTGTGTGTGTGTGTGTGTGTGTGTGCACGCGTAGGTGTTTGCTGTGGACTGGAGCCCCGACGGTCAGAGGGTGGCCAGCGGAGGGAAGGATAAATGTCTCAGGATGTGAGTGACATCAGCTTATCTTTGCAACTTCCAAAGGCCTTTGGACAGGTTTTCCTATTTCCACCATGTTTAAAGGTACATTCATTCATATTAGTCTTTCTGTGTGCATCTTTATTTTCAGATGGAGGAGGTAGCTTGACTTCACCCCTCTGCATCCAGTGATACTTTACCTGCCAAATGCCTTGCAGCTGAGTGTCATCAGACATTTGGAGAGGACAGCATGAGGACACTGTGCCCTTTCCAAAGGAACAGAGACTAAACCTGATCATTTGACCCATAACACAGCCCTCTGCCTAGTGAGGAAGACTTTCACTTCTTGGGGGTTGAGTCACGTGGCAAGGACTGGAGGTCAGAGCGATTGAGTCATCCCCTCATAACCATGAGAATGTGATCTTTAACGTCATAGCGGAGAACACTTGGTATGGACAGAGAGAAGGAGATGGATGAAGTTAGAAAAATATAGAATTTATATTTCTAAATCTCATGTATTTACTCACTTTCCCAGGCTCGGGATCACCCATTGTCCTCGACTGCGATAGCTTCGAGGTGCTAATGCCCCATTTTATACCCATGTATAGAGACAGACATTGTATGCAGTAAGTATATAATGTAACTTACAGATTGTGCCTATCGTGAAATAAACACAGAGGGGCACAGTCCAGCTCTGAGTGAATGTGTGAGTCAAAAAGTGAACCCTGTCACACACACACACACAGGTCTTTTTTTTTATGAAAGGAGGCAACAGCAAACATATTTTCCAGTTTATTTGGTTATCTCAGTTGAGAAGTGGTACATCCTCAAACCCAGGAGAAAATGAGCTTAACCGGAGTACATTTCAGTAGTATGCTGTGGGCTGACTGCTCAAAAACATAATGCACTGACGCTGACAAATGTGTCTGATAAGGATTTGGAAGCTGCTGCTCGGTTTTTCCATAGAGGTCAGAGGAATAACGTAAACAGGACGGCATGCCTTTCCAGGATCTACTTCCAAAAGCCAAGCCGGACACCTAACTTTAGAGATCCACCCTAACGTTATTCTGAAGGACACAGGGCCTGAAAATGGCTGCCGAAGCGGAGCTGCTTGATCATGTGACGGGGGTTACATGGATTGCACTGAGGCAAAGGCCACATCAGTGAAGGCTGCACATGAGGCTGTGGATGCGAGGTCATTTCCTGCTTTGTCTCTGTTAAAACTGCTGCTTGTCCAAACTGTTGTTCAGATGGGGGATTCCTATCCTCAATGGCCAGACTCCTCAATTTAGCGGTACTTGGCGGCTTCTTTTAAATTGCTGATTGACTTCACCTGGACCACCAGGTAAAATGACTTTAGCAGCAAAAGTCTGACCTGTTGAAATTACCCATCCTAGCTGTAGAGCATATGATTAAGTCTACTCACATGAGATTAGCTGCATTGGCCTTGGGCCAAGGTAAAGCCCTTGAAAACAATTAAACATTTAAATTCCATGTGAACTTAACAGATTTTGAAGACTGTAGACCTATTCCTGTGTCGAATTTGTATGTCTCCATGAATGCTACTTCTTCAGCAGGTAACGCAGCTTGGTAGCATCTAAATGAGCAGCCAAAGCCTCCTCTCTCGTAAGGCAAGATATAGACGTGTGCTTTGCGGTTTTGTCAGTTTGGTAATACCACGGATGCTATCATGAATGGATTCTTCACACCGAGACACCTTGCACAGGGTAAACCAGGTGAAACGCCATTAAAATACTTCAGCTTATGTGTTACCAGGTTTGGATTGTTGACATTCACATAAAAGGTACAGTGGACAGCGTCTGGCCCCATTCCTGCTTTTGAATCATAAGCAAGGTGGGTTCAGTTCGCAGGCTGTTATCGCTAATCAGGGTCCTCATATCCAGATCTACTGTAGATGAGGACTGTCGTCACTGAGGCCAAACTGACAACCAGGACAGTCTGTTACAAAGTTCTGTAAGAGCACGGTGAAGTAGAAGACACTTGGTGTGCGATGTGGTTAAGGTTAAAAAAAAAAAAAATGTGCTCAACTCTGAATCGCATACCTCCCTATGTTAGTATAAAATAGTTAAATATTGTGCGTATGAAAAATGTTATCAATGGCTACTCTCTCTCTGCGCATCTACCCTGCTCTCTCTCTCTTGCTCTCCCCCCCTCGCTCTCTCCCCCCCACTCTCTCCTCCCTCTCTCTCTCTCACTTTCTCTCTCTCACTTTCTCTCTCTCTCTCTCTCTCTCTCTCCTCCCTCTCTCTCTCTCTCTCTCTCTCTCTCTCTCGTTCTCTCTCTCTCCTCCCTCTCCATCTCTCCCTCCTTCAGTCCGTCTTCCAGACGTTGTTGAGCATCTTAACAACCTCCTCGTAGATGACGAAGACAATGGCCACGTCCAGACATACTCTACCCAGCCGAGGAACCGTGCCCTTGTAGAACCTGCAGGGCAGCCACACAAAGGGGGAGGTCAGGGAGCGAGAGAGGGAGCGAGCGTCTGTTTGCAGAAGCAAAGGGGGGTAAGACATTTTAAAGATAATGGGGGGGGGGGGGGCATTACTCACGCTTGTGGCCCCTCATTGCGCAGTATCTGAAAAGCACAGTCCACAGTGTTCTTGTATTTATGAGCCTCCAACCCCTGGAAAAATGGCAAACGCTCAGAACGCCTGCTGTGGGAGACACGTGTAGCTTGCACACCATTTAGATGTTTCTGCATTTTCATGGAGATTCTGAAATTACTTAAGCCATTCAGGTGAAGTTGCCGTTTCATAAATTCTAGGATGGATATTTTGCATGTAAATCATCAGTTTTGTGCAAGCGACTTCTCCGTTGACACAAAATACTAATTTAAATGCTCACACTTTCTCACGCTAATAAAAAAAAAAAAACTGACAGGTTGACTAGCAGAGCACATCAGCTGGTACTCAACATACTTTATTTGTCAAAGGCTTCCTAAGCTACTCTGAAAGGCAGCTTGAATAGTCTCTGCTCCATTTCAAGCACTGCATCGTTAAACGCACAGTACTGAAATGTGTGAAACTGTACAGACAACTTATGTTCAGGTAAATGATGGATATGAAAACTACGCTACACAGTAGTACGCATGACATCTAACCATTCGGCATTTAAACGGTCATAGCAATGTTCTAAAGGAACCAATTGCCAGCTGTGACCGTCTTCTCAGACACCACTACGTAATTACTTACAAAATACACTTAATGTGAAAGCAAGTGGAGCAGACAATATATATGCAAAGGTCACTCAACTGAAGACAAAGTACCAGGCCTGATGAGTCTCGACAGTTGACATGAAAAGAATCACAACTGACTGAACAGGCAGCCATATGCTCTCTTAGGGACAAGGCAAGTTCTGCATAAAGTTTGGTAAATATCATAAATATGAGCTAACAGAAGACTATAAGGGACTTTACATCCTAGTGAATAGTGACTGTGCTACTGTGTTGCTGGGTTCTAATTTGATTTTTCACAAGGAATTCAGTATGTGTCAGAAGTTATCTATTTTCATATACATGCATGTATGCCATATTTAATATGAATTAAATATGGAAAATTACTTGTCAAATTTGATCAAACTCAAGATGTCGCAAGATGTCAGTACTAGAATGTGAACAAGCAGGCTAACTCCGATGTCAGCTGTATATTTTAAATGAACAATAGGACAAGTACTAAAACTAATAACTAATTTTCTATGAACCAGTACATTTATGCAGCTCATTTTGCTGTTATTGTCTGTGACAGATAAAATTAATGGTTGTCAAGTGAAGTGGCTGACTGCAGTTTCTCTAGCAGAGACGTGTTGAAAGGGGTGGTCAGCACTGAATTATTTTCATGCAGAAACTGACACATCCATTTTGTGAGTTTTTTTCTGATTGCTGGATGGAAGTGTCAGTGTTGTTTAATTTGACATGAAAAAGATCAGTTTCCAAATGCAAGCCAGAAGACGCTTTAATTTAAACTCCAGTGAAAATAGCTCATTTAAGCTAATATGCTACTTTGGCAACTTTAACCTGTATATCTTTTTGTAATAAACTAAGTTCCAATATACTGACCAAAAGATTTCGCTGCAGTCAAAAACTGCACGCAAACAACTCTAACCGAGAGACATACATACAAACAGAACCCATACCTACAATTACATGCCCATGTGCAAGCAGGAGGACAGGCATTGGAGTAAATGACACAGCGGGTCTGATCAAACACACACACACGTGTTTACTGTGAATGCAAAACGGACACACGTCATGCACACACCTGCATCCTGGTCTTGACCACGTCTAGGGGTGTGTTCCCAAACACGCTCGCCGCGCCGGCTGTCGCCCCAAACGCCGCCGTCACCACGGGGTGCATTTCCCGCGTGGGGTCATCACCTAGCACACACAAGGTCAAAGGTCAAACTTCCGTTACGGATGTGCGGTTATTCTTCCACCCCACACAAACACACACACACGATCCGTTTGTGGGGACCTCAACTTGTTGTCTTTTTCAGCCAATCTTACACACTGAATGACATATCAAGTAGCCTCAGTTTTAAGCACTAGGATAGGTTCAGACGAAGTTACTGGATTTGCATGTTAGAGCTATGAATAAAGTGCAGATACTTGTACAACATGCATCCGGGAGCAGACACCCCCTTGTGTCTCACCCTTATACCAGTTGCGTAGCGAGTTCATGACATAGAAGCGAATGGCCTGGTTGGAGCCTTGTTTCAGTACAGTCGCTGTCAGTCCCTGATAAGTCCCTCGGATTCCTGCACACACACAGGCAACAACAACTGTCCTGTCACACGAACCAGGCTGTACAAACATTAATTTCTTATATTAATATCCAATATGTACCCGTTTATGACTGCGTTTCTTTACCATATCTGCAATAATCGGATTTGAGCAATTGCAACAGACGGTAACAGCGCACATATTTGTTTTTATGAGGACATAATGCCATGGCAGTAAACCTCTTGAAGTGCTCATAAAGATCTGGCTCCTCTGTTCACCGATGTTTATGATATTATGTGTCATTACTGAAGCCGTTATCCAGGCAGAAATATAACGGAGATGCAGCACTGAGTGATTTTCGATATTTACCCTGCTCTCTGACGATCTCCCGCACCCCGTGGAAGAATCCTCTGTACCGCGGCTGCAGGGAACACTGATCATGAATAAATTTCACCTGAGAGAGAGAGAAAGAGAGAAATGGAGAAAGAATTACTGACCATGACAGAAAGACGGTTGGTAAGAATTAAATAAGGAGATGGGGCAGCAGTGTAGCACAGTTGTAAGGAGTGAAAGGTTTCCGGTTTGATTCCCTGCTGGGGCGGGCAAGGTACTTAACCTGCAATTGCCTCAGTAAATATCCAGCTGTATAAATGGACAACATGTAAACAACTTTAACACACGTAAGTCACTCTGGATAAGAGCGTCTGCTAAATGCAAATGATGTAATCTAATGAGAAGCAGCAGCCATTACAGATGTGAACACCTTGATGACTGAAATTCATAAGCCGCAAACCAATTCGCGGCTTAGCAGAACGCAGGTGGGGTGATGCGGTCTGCTGCTCGGCTCACCTTCACTGTCTCCATGGGGCAGACGACGAGGACGGCCTCTGCCACGCCCGCCCCGAGTCCACACAGCAGGCTGCGGGTGTTGTCTAGGCGACCGCTAGCATCCCGCATGGGGTTACTTAGCAACTCAAAGGTTCCAAAGCTGGGGAGAGATGCACAAGTATTCAGAAACTGGGAGACAGTGAGCAGACATATTGTCTTTTGAGCTACGTAGCCGTAAGGGTGTGTGGACTTGTCACTTGTGTGCATAGGTTTGGGAGGGTGGGGTTAGGTGACCGTGTGTAGTATTGAATCTTACCGGACTGCAGCCTTCGGAATAGACCCATACAGCAGAGAGCTAAGACCACGGTACAGTCCTCTTAGCCCATGATCCTGCACCGTTAGCCTGACACAGTCTCCTGAACTCAGGGGAAACACAACATTGAGACAAGCATACAGAGCAGCCTCCATTTTAGTCTGCACACGCTCAGTTCAGATAGGTCGTAGATATGTTGCCAACACATCTGATGCGATGTAGGCAATCGGAACTAACCAAGCCTCTCCCCACCCAAAATCACATGGTCCATTTTTAATGCGCCCACGCCCACTCTCACCTATTCCCCTGTATCTGGGCGGGTTGGCTCTCTCGTCCAGCTGTAGCTGTGTCTTCACATACTCTGTGGGGAAGGTTATGCATATCTCAATGCCCCCCGCGATCCCTCCTACGGGAGAACGGAAAACGGTGTGCCTCCTTGGTTAGTTCATCACGTAACGGTGACTGAGCAGTCTGTTGTTAGGATTAACGGTATGAAGTTATGACTTCCGTTTTACCCCTCTTCAAAACCAAACCAACAGCCAACTTTGCGAACAAATCTCTTCTGACTCATAGTAGAGCTACATAACTTGGGGGCAAATGAAACTGCTGTGCTATATACACAAATCATTTCAGACACTAACATTTACAACCCCAGCGAAACAATCCCGAAGGAGCATACTGCACGCGTATATCCCAATCAAAGGTATGCGAGCTATGTGTTTCTACAATTATAGCAATCCAATGTGTGACTGTTGTGCGGAATGCCTTAGATCATATAGCAAGCTATCCTGCGTGCCACTGCATTGAAAGGGAACGAGATTTCATAGACACTACAGGTTAGCTGCAATAGTGCGCATGCGAACACTTTTTGCAGCGCAAATTGGCTTTGTTAGCCAACGTTACATGTGCACAAAATGTGGACGACACTTGACAACGTAGCTGGCTACCTGGCTATTTAACTAGCCAACATTCCGATAGATTTGCATACTATTCAACACAAAATTCGCATAACGTTATCTAGCTAGCCAGCCCAGAATCCCATAGGTAGCTACTAAGGTGGCTGTGGCGATTATTCGATCACCCTCGATGAAGGGACAAAGCTAATCGATAATCTTACCTGCTAAAATTGCCTTCCCCGGGTGGGTTATTTTTCTCCCACCGATCGCCGCCGCTGAGAGCGTTCTCTTCGGCGAACCCCAGCCGCAGATTTTCGGGGAGCAACTCGACACCGCCGCCCCAGACCCGGCAGCCAAACGCGGGGCTGGACTCGGGGTCAATGTAGCGGGATGCGATTGCTGGGAGCATCTTCGTCTCAAGCTAATGCTATTACACGGTCCTTCGGACACTGAAAACGGTTTCCACAAGGAAGACATTACCCGTACTAAAGATCGCTGCTCAAAACTATATACTCAACGAATGGCGACTCAAAAACTGTGCTTCAAAAGTACCTTCCCAACTAGATTACTTCACCACGGAACAATCACAGATTCTGTTGTTGAAGGGGGTGGTCATGAATATTAATCTTTTATATATCATGAGGGTCGACAGTCCACTCCATTGGCCCAGATCAATCGTATTCACTAATAAATTTGCTTAATATTCATGAATATACACGTCCAATGGCATTAACCCAATTGTCAGTGTATCCAATGGAGTGCGTTGGGGTGACTCTCATAGCGTCGTATGATTTTTCATTGGTCAAAGCTCATGCACTTTAACTGTTTTGATTGGCTATGTGGGAATCAGGTGCCATGTTATTGGATGACACAGATGTGCCGAGTTCAATTGTGTGCGGTCTAGGAAACTGCGGAAGGTGTGTCGCTGGCGCTACGAAGAACGTGCTTGGTAAAATTTATGTTTAGTTATTGCAGCTTCCCCTGCCGTCTGAGTTTCTGATGTGCAACACCTCTACAGTCTCATTTGTTTCGATCTTCTCTCAGTAACCCACTTCAACCCACATGTCCGAGACAAATGCAGTCCAAGACAGGAAATAGTTCGCTCACACCCTGATCTGTTATAAACATATCTAAAGCCATTCCACAACGATATTAAAGATGGAAAAATTACAGCACGCAGCATTTCTCTCGACCTGAACATCAATGGCTTGTAACGCTCTTCGTTAGGATGTCGGTAAAGTGTGAATGTCATTCATTTGATTGATGAAATTAAAAATTGATTTATCAGAAATCATTTTTACTGAATTTTCAATACGATAATGTCCATACAGCATGTAAACAGTTTGTTGAACGCTTGTAGTGGAACTGTTCTGTGGTTGGTCTGATAATGATAACACTTTTGTAGTAACATCATGTGATGTGAAAATTGTCCGTCTGCGACTACAAATAAAGTTAAGCAAAACAATCAGGTCGTGACATAGGCCAGCTGTAGTTGTAGTGAAAGATAAAAAAAAAAAAAATAACCATCAGGTCGCAAAGTTATGTGGATTGCGGAAAATTTACAAGTAATGTTGCATTTGTCATCAAACCGTAGCTAGTCGAGCCGTTCATGATGTAAAGCTGCTCAGTTCTGTACACCATGCCTTTTTATTGACAAACAGTCTAGTAAATGTTTAAGCAGACTTGAAAACACGATGGATATGTTCATTTCTATCCAGGAGTACTTTTTATGTGTAAAACTAGCCAGTCGAAATTTGTCTAGGGCCAGCAGTCTACGTCTGTCGCCGTTATGTCGACGTATATGTGATTGTTTCCACCGGTAGGTGCACCGCTGGCTTAGCGGATACGTACTCGCGCTGGCGCATCACCGGTCAAGTGACAAGACCAGTAGTGCAGTTTCTCTTTGTGGCAAATTGTTTGCTAATATGCTAATATGTTTAGCATTTATTTGGACGCTTAGTGGAGTGCGTCTACGGTGCACCGTCAAAATCAAAACACAATGCTTACATTTTTTGGTTTTGTTAACTCCAAGACATACTGGACGCCTCTTTTGTAAATATTTGATTGAACAAATCGTGTAATCTTATTTTGCTTTGTTTATTATTTATCTGTCGTAGCTTTTATAGCATTTTCTTATTTATTATTTTCACCATGTGACGTTTTCATGTCATAATATTTGGTGATGTGAAGGAATGAGGTGATGGTTCATGTAAACATTTATTATTATACACGTACAGCTGGAAGTGCTGCCCGTGAAATATATGCACAAGGCCATTGGTGATTCAGTTAGTGAACAGTTGAGAATGAGATCAAAATACATTTTTAAAACAGTACTCATGCAAGACTCATGGCCATATCCCTAATAACTTGCCTTTGTCTTTAATGTCTTCACAAAAATAGAGCCACTTATATGATGAAATTTTACATAACCTGCCAAAGACCTACAGTGTGACAACCTTAGGTAAAATCCTGTGTGAAATTCTACATAGAGTCATAGTAGTTGTAAAACAAAAATATTACATGTAAAGACACAAAAATAAAGTAAGCACAAAATGTTTAACACAGTTTCTAAGTGCAATTTATTAACACAGTAACAATGTCTGATCTTACAAGGTTAATAATAAAATGACATTTACCTGCTTATGACATAACAATATTTATACAATATACCAACATTTAAAACTGTATAATTGTAACAAGGTAGTTGTCATAATAATATGACATTTGAAAGTGATCACAGCAGAAAAAGCTGGAGTGTACAATCTTGTAATATTAATGTTGTTTGTACTATGAATAAAAACTTCCCGTAAATGTGTTAGTGTTAGTGAGCCATCAAAACCACGTATATGTTCTTCTTTAGTGCCATTTCTCTCTCTCTGTTGGATTTGAGCTGTTTTCCTGTGCATGAAAAGAGAAAACAGGGAAAATGGTTGCTGTTGGTAGACATAAGTAAAAGGTCTGACAGAAGTGTACTTTTTTTGGGACTGGGCAACGAAGCGGTCACTCTGGTTTATGCATGGAGACATGTACAGTGTTTCTTTTTTAGGCTTGATCTATTTTAAAAACAAGTGGTGATACATTAGTCTGTAACAAATCAATAAGAAATGAAGAGAAGTAACCTGCACACCATTTTAGCTGTCTGGCTCCCACCCATTCACTTCGCCAGCGAGTTTTTTATGCCTTCGAATATTAGACATTTTGTCTGGAAATAGAGAAGAGACAAGAGATCAGTCCTCACTGATGCAGGTCAGACAGTCGTCACTGTGCTGCTCTGCTCAGAAATCATGAGTTTGGGCTCATCCAGATTAATTTGGGAGAATTCCCAAATCTCGTAATCTGATGAATCTTTGATTTGAGCAAAACAGGAGAGAACAGGCTGCGTATGGTGAGGGATGAGAAGTCTGGTCTTATGCAGATGGTTTTACTGTAATGGTTTTACTCACTGCAAGCAATGTGCATGCATGGTGAATTGAACAGCCATACGGAGCAGGATCAAATCAGAATCTATGTTGATATTAAATTTCTGTATGTAAGAAGGAAGGTACTGTGAGTCTGGAACCTCACAGTACCTTCTGACTGCTATGTTGTCCTATCTTGGGTAAGACAATATGACAGAGTTTGACAACTTTTTAAAAAAAAAAAATAATGTCCAGTGCTTTTCTCCCTTTCTCACCCAATTGCAGAGAGATACCAGCCATTGCCACAACTTCTGCTAACAATGCAAGAGTGTCCAGGCAATTAAAAACTTTTCTCTGAAACATGTGGTACCAACCGCCACTTCTTTTCACAATGCAATCCCCATGCCAAGGCTGCATAGACATGAATCAGTGGAGGAGCAGCATTATACAGGCAGACTATGGGCGGCCGCTTCACCAGCAGGAGTTGCTAGTGTGCAATAAGATGGACAAGCCCCTGGGCGACCTACCCACGCCTATATCGCCCGTAGAACAAAGCCAATTTGTTCCACCGCCGTGGGCTTCCAGTCATTGTCGGCTCATGGCATAGGGGATTTAACCTAGGCCACAGGGTTCAGCCTGTGTTTGAAACAAGCACCCTTACTGTCTGAGCCACTTGGGAGCCAAAGTGAACTTTTGACAAATGTACTTGCTGTGAAAAATGAGAAGATCCAACCTCAGACTTTTTGTTCTTCTTTGAGTATCCAAAGAGTGGAGCCATTAGTCACACCACTCACCGTTCACCCCCTTGTCAGGCGGTTTGAAGCATTAGATACATAAGAACAGCATACCCTGGTGCATTGGCAGTTCCCCTTAGATTCAATATGGTAGAATGAAGCCTGCAGCTCTCAGTGAAAGTGCCCCATGGAGCCGCTGACTGTAGCCCCGCAGGTTCCCCTGGTCTTTCCCTGTGCCATACCTCATGCCATCGCAGAGTGTCCGGCGGGAGAGCCAGGTGACAGTGGGGACAGGTGCTCATCTGATCCGCCTCCTCCGCCGCCCTCTCGCCTCTCAGGGGCCCCTCGTAGCCCCACAACGGGACAGTGGTGGAGCGGGAGGAACGGGGGACCCCGAAATGAGGCCTGGGATCATGCTGATAGCTGACGCGCTTGCCTCTAGCGATGGGCTGCACCAAAGGGAAATCACGTAAGCCAGGCAAACAAAAAAAAAAACAAACAAACGCAAAATGCATGGAAAATATTAACCCCCTGAAGCAGACAGCTGATTGGCCCCGCAGCTACCTGGAGTTTCTTCAGCGCCTCTGTGTTTAAAGACTTCATGCAGTACCAGCATGTCTCTGCGGTTGGTCCTGCCGGTGAGACACAGAAGCTGAGGTTACGATGCAGTGGTGTCAGGCAGTGCGAACGGCAAGCTCGTGTGGCGCTCACAGTGTTAATCAAGCTACAGCACTTGTGTCTCATTAACCACATCGGGAAGCCTCACAGCCTGCAGTATCTCGGCAGCATTCTGCATTGGGAGCAGTCAGACGCAGGCAAGGGAACAGGCTTAGCTGCAGGACACTCACTCTGACTGTGACTGTGATTTGTGGCGCCCTCCTGTGGCAGGGTGTGGTAAGGCTTCTCCTCCTCAGGGACGGGGTTTTTGCGGTCCGCGCAGCTCTCCTCCAGGCTTCCACTGTTCGGGGTGTGATCTGGTGGGGTTTCTGAGGGGCGCTCACGCTGGATAGACTCGCAGCAATGCGGCAAAGCCTCATTCTCCTCAGACTAAGAAGGGAAGAGAGGAGAGAAAGACAGCAGGGAGAGAGGCAAGTAAAAAACAAGAGGGAAGAGGAGAGGGGGAGAAGTTGGGGGATAGAAAGATAAGAGAGATCAAGATAGACATGAAAGGTGTGTGAGAGACAGAGAGAGAGTCTACAGCATATAACTGTGACACATACATAAACTCCCATAGCATTGCTTGAGTCTAGCCTGCCCTTTCTTATTTTTAAAATAAAAATTTGCAGTGAATGCGAGGCGGGCTGAGATTGGTTCTGAACCTAGCTGGCAGGAGGGCAGAGACCGGCTGGTTCTGACGGACCTGGCTGTGCTGGTCCGCATCGTGCTGCTTCCGTTGCTCCTGTTGGACAGCCTCGTCACAGTCAGGGCAGAGGGACAGGAACTGGCTGTGCAGCTCAGGAGCGAAGTTAGAACAGGCCGTCTCCTTATTGCTGTGTGTGTGTGTGTGTGTGTGTGTGTGTGTGTGTGTGTGTGTGTGTGCGCGCGCATGCGTGTGTGTGTGTGTGTGTAAGGAAGAAAGCACAAAACGAGAGCACACAGTTGGATAAAAACGGCTCTAATTCACACTAATTTCTTATCCTTCTTTTCCCTGTTCATGTTCCTGTTCTTTTTAGACTTACACTGTCTCCCCAGTGACAGAATGTGAAATCTATATCATTAAACAATGAGCATGATTAAACGGCTGTCAACATGGAAAACGTTCACTTAATCCCACTGCTCTTTCCCACCTCCCTTGTTCCTAACAGTCTTAAGCGGTGTGGTTTTCGTTGTTTGTGACAGTTTCCATCGGCCAGCCTCCATGCCAAGGTTCAGTTACAGCGGCCCCGCTCGGTGAGGTTATCACTCCATCTCCCGGCAGATTGCGCAGAGGCGGGCTTGTCTGTCACCATCCAAACAGCGCACGCAATCAACTCACATCGAAAATCCTCCAGCTATTGCGGTCCCGCCTGGATCAGCCTAATGTTCTTACCAGCGGCTACAGACTTGGCTCTCCCCGTGAGTGTCCTCCATGCCGATAAACCTCCGTCTGCCAGTGTGTGCGTGTCTGTGTGTCTGTGTGTTGTTTTCACTTCCCTTCTACGAAACGGAAACTGAGGCTGATTAATATTTGATGTGTCTGAATGGCTCACAAGCAGATTTGCTGTAAAGAGTAAGCGCGGGGGGGGGGGGGGGGGTCAGGTGTCGCTTTGGTCTGGCACTCCCCGTCAGCAATCCTCTCCCCCCACCGCCCCCTTAGGCAGTGTTACATAAATGCAGTGTGATTTAGAATACACAGGAGGAAAACGTGAGGAATATTGTATTGACGTATGTCAAGCCTGGAGTCACAGGTATCGGATAACTGTATCGCAGAGCATTGTGAACACAAAACGAGGCTCATCGATTTCTCGGGTCAGTCGTGCTCAGGAGAAGTCGAAACACAGTGAAATGGCAGGTACTATTTAAAACGTTCGATGGAAT